>NC_025997.2:62792811-63092811 GCF_000442705.2 Elaeis guineensis
AATAGCTATATCAAGTATAGATCATTGTATGCCATATGGGTTGGTTGTCCTCTAAATCAAGGAGTATGGAGACACTGGTATGACATGCAGGTGAGAAGTAGGAGTACATCTCACTGAATGTGATCAACTTTAGAGCACTCTGCTATCAAAAGTTACTCCAAAGGGATATGGGTATAAGTATCCCTCCGACCTAATATCACCACGATGACTTATAAGCAACTCACTGTACTTTAGTATTGGACTACCTAAATTTTTAATTCAGGATCGAAAGATTTTTGGACATAGTCAAGTGCTTGTAAAGTTGGTGTATGAGTCAAGATGGGATTGATCACTTCAAGGGATTGAAGAGAATGCTTTGTGTTTCAATTTAGTAAGACCTGAAGGAAAAGTATGGCAGTACTATGTATGTAATTTTAAAATTTTATGCAGCGAAACTATTAGATTAAATAATTTAATCTAATTTACATGTATAAGATCTAATCTAAACTACCATGCTAAGATCTATAATATGATTTAACATGCACATAAGATCTGAATATAAAACTTGCATCGATCTAATCGACGTTGCAATCTAGATCTAACCCTTAGATCTATCAAAAACGATCAAACAAATTCAGAAACAATTACCAAACTATAAAATTTTGATCTCTACTAGTCCAACACTTAGATAAATGCTCCTTCAGATTGCTCACAGTCATACGAAGATGTCCAACTTCTACAGAACGTGCATATGAAGATCGATGTAGATTAGGCTCCTTGGAAGTGCTAGCTTGCAAGGATCTTCAAGGTTGATTTCTTCCTTCTTCTTCAAAACTCTTGGATGCTCCAAAGGAAGAGAAGATCTAGAAGCAAAAGAGGAGAGAAGAGAGAGCTCTTAAAAGAAAATAAAACCAACAAAAGATTCAAGATGGGGAATCCACTATTGGAGCCCCCTTTATATAGACAAGGGATTAGGGTTTGGGTCAAGAGGAGAAGGCACCAAAGATTCTATGCCAAAATAGATTTTGGGCATCCCAAAATTTTCAAAAATGAGAGTTAGTGTGAGGAAGGAGATTTGGTGTCTCACACATCCAAAAATTATTCAAAAAAAATGAAGAAAAAATAATTGGCGCCACCCTTGAAAAATCTCTTTCCTTCTTATCTCCTTATCTCTAATTCAGATTGCATTCAAATTAGGCAGGAGATAGGATCATGACTCATCAAGCTTTGCTGCCTACTCTTATTGAGCCCTTTATCATCATGCCAAAAATCACAAGCCAAATCCAATTTGGTGTTGAGAACAGGTGGATGGGTCCCGGGTGGCGCAAGGATAAGAGATAGGGTCATTGTTTGGCTTGGACGCTTTATTTTCAAATTAATTCTAAACCAAATTAAATATGATTTGAATCCAATGTTATAAATGAACCTAATCAAAATAGGAGTCCAATTATCTCAATAAATTTTTAACCCAACTAAGGATTAGCTGAGTCCAAATCCTGATCAAATCAGGATCAAATTTCTCTTGCAATTAAGCTTGATCAAATCAAACCCGATCTAAGTCAAACTGAATCCAATTCAATTAAACTTGATCCAAAGCTCTTTACTCAATCAAATTGAGTCAATTAGTAATCTAATTACTAATTTATTTTTTATTAATAGTAAAGTTCTAGTGCAGTGGGACTCTCCTCCAGAGTCTCAGTTCCAGTGGGACTTCTCACCAGAGTCATAATCCAATTGGACTCTTCAGCCATCAGATCTATTTGAATCTTCTAATGTGTATACCCCATAGGTTTGAATCTAAGCCAGTAGTATAGGAATAACTTTGTATACTAATCGATGTGATCATCTAGCAATGGGACCCGACGTCTGGATAGGTTAAAAGATTGCAAAGCAACATTATAGAACTTACTGGCATATGGTTACCATATAATTCATCCTTTTGACCCTAATACTCAAGATGACCTAGGGTTTGTCTGTCAACCTTAATATAGTCAACCATATTATATTTTAACCTTTCAAATCCATCACATGGATTATCCTGGCCATGATTTTACTAAATTGAAATATATTGATGCATATCTCTTACTAATTCAGAGGGGTTAATTCCATCTTGACTCACACACTGACTTGGTAAGTACTTGACTGCATCCAATAAGCTTTCATCACTGAATTAAAAATTCAGATAGTCTGACATTAAAGTACAGTGAGTTGCTTACAAATCATCATCAGGTCTGAGAGATACTTATACCCATACCCTTCACAAGCAATTCTTGACAGCAGAGTGCTCGACAAATGATCACGTTCGGTGCGAATGTACACCTACATTCTATCTACATGCCATACCAGTGTCTCCACACTCCTCAATTAAGAAGACAACCATCTCATATGGCACACAACGACCTACACTCGATATTGCTATCATCCTATTAACAGTATATTATTCGATCATGAACACTTTTAAGGACTAAACGACAAATCCTCCTTTGTCGATTAATTATAGTCCCAAAGATTTTATCACAACACAAAAGTTCAAATAAAATGGACAAAATGTAATGAAAAAGTTAAATAATTTTTATTAATAAAAATTCATATATAATTACAAGTATAAGCACAATCATCGACAGGCTGATGATTGGCTTTAGGATATTTTTTCCAACAACTCTCACTTGGACTAAAGCCAATCGGTACAGTATCGTATACCCATCTTTGACTTGTGATCATCTAACTCCTTGATTTTGAGCACTTTAATAAATGGGTCAGCTAGATTCTTCTTTCCATCGATCTTCTAAAGATCGACATCACCTCAATCCATGATCTCCCAGATAAGGTTGTAGCGGTGCAGAATATGCTTGGTGCGCTGATAAAACTTTGGCTCCTTGGCTTGAGCAATGGCTCCAGTGCTGTCGTAGTATAATAAGATAGAGCCATTGATGGAGGATGCCACTCTGAGCTCGTCAATAAACTTTCATGACCATACAGCTTCCTTCATAGTATCGGATGCCATGATATACTCTACCTCGCAAACAGAGTCAGCCATAGTGTGCTGCTTGAAACTTTTTCAGTAGATTACTCCACTGTTCAAGATAAAAATATATCCTGACATACTCTTGCTATCATCATGGTCTGACTGAAAGCTAGAGTCAATAAACCCCACTAGTTTCAAGTCAGTTTCACCATGAACAAGCCACTGATCCTTAGTATTTCTTAAATACTTAAGGTGGTCTTTATGATCTTCCAATGGTTCTCTCTTGGATCTAAGGCTGCAAACGGATTGGGTTGATCCGTGATCCGACCAGACCTGACCTGGTTAGACCTAACCCGAATCTATTTAAAAGACCCATGGAGCCGGGTCGGGTTCAAAAATTGGACCCGTTCATCTTTCTGGGTCGGGTCTGGATTTTCTGAATTTGGACCCGACCCGACTCTTGAAGACTTTTGGGTTAATTTGGATCTCAAAATATATAATCTGACCTGACCCGACCCGATCTGATCCGAACTGAATCCAAATATAAGACCTGAACTCAGTTAGAATGACTCATCCAAATAAGAATTTGGGCTTGGGCCTAAAGAGTGACTCACCTAAATTCTTTCTTAAATCTCTTACTAAAATCTTTAATACTGTCACACTATCACAAGATCATTAATGCACTGTACAAGAAATGCCATTCTTACAGCTAATCTTGGAACTTTTCTAAAAGTTCTTCCACAAATACAAAGTAAACTGGAGACATACCAACAGTTGTTCATAATTAAAATATCCAGTTACTTGTTTACTGTTGTACATTACTATTGCCTTAGGGATGGTATACAATATCCACTATCAATGGTGAAGTGAGAAGACATGGGAAGAGAGGAGAGGAGAGAATATCTATATAAAAAGATAGATATGGCCATGCTATTTTACTGTCGATGTGACCTCTAATCCACTTTATATAGATTTTTAAACCCATGACCCGATCCAATCCGAATTAGACCCGAATCGGACCCGCATTTCATGGATTGGGACTGGGTTATATATGGATCTGACCCGACCCGAATGATCCAATGGGTCAATAAATTCGTCTATGGACTCGACCTGACCCGACCTGATTTTTTATTGGGATGGGTATGGGTCCAATATCAAGACCCGATCAAGAAATTGAGTTAGGTCAGGATCACTCAAGATCCGATCCGACCCGACCCATTTGCAGTCCTACCTGGATCAAACTAGTATCTACTCACTATCCCTAGTGAGTATGCTACGTCTAATTTTGTATATGTCATGATGTATATTATAAAATCTACTGTCGAAGAATATGAAACTCTACTCATATGCTCTTTCTCTTGATGAGTTATTAGATAATCCCTCTTTGAGAGAGAAATTTTATGGCCATTCAGAAAATAGCCTTTCTTAAAATTCTCCATGCTAAATTGCTTCAGCACGGTGTCTATGTACGTAGACTGGGATAATCCAAGCAACCTTTTTTATCTATCTTTATAAATTTTTATCTCAAGGATGTAGGATGCTTCTCTCAAGTCCTTCATAGAGAACTAAGACGATAACCAAACTTTTATTCTTTGTCATGCAGGAATGTCGTTCCCGATTAAGAGAATATTATCCATATACAAAATGAAGAATATAACTACAGAGTCATTTATCCATTTATAAATGTAGGATTCTTCTCAATTTCTAACGAAGCCATACGTTCTGATAATCTTATCAAAATACATGTTCCAACTCCTAGATGCCTGCTTCAATGCGTAGATGGATCTCTGAAGCTTGCATACTTTGGACTCATCTATGGATGTAAAATCTTCAGACTATATCATATACACCTCTTCTTCCAGCTCTCCATTTAGAAAAGTTATTTTTACATCCATTTGCTAGATTTCATAATCCATGTGTGCTGCTATTGCAAGCATAATCTGAATAGATTTTAGCATTGCCACAGAAAAAAATGTCTCATCCTAGTCAATACCATAACACTGATGATAATTCTTGACAACTAAATGAGCTTTATATGTCTCCATCTTCTCATCTGTGCCTCTCTTCTTTTTGAAGATCTACTTACACCCTATGGGTTTAACTCCTTCAGGTGGGTCAACTAATATCCATACATCCTTGACCTTCATGGACTTCATTTAGGATTTCATGACTTCAAGCCATTTATCAGAGTTGAACACTGCATTGCATCCATATAGATGATCGGGTCCTCATTATTCTCATCAAGTTTAATAGGATCTCCATCTCGGACCAAAAAATTGTAGTATCTATTCGGTTGATGTGATACTCTATCGAATCTCCTTAATGGTACCTCTACAACAGGTTCTAGGTTTGACATCATGAAATTTGATTCTGTGGGTTTATTAGATTGTATCTGTTCTATCTGTCGAACTTTCTCAAGTTCAATCTTAGAAGTATTAATCCTTTCTCCAAGGAATTTTTTTTTCAAAAAGACAGCCCTAAGACTGACAAATACTTTTTGTTCATCAGTAAGATAGAAATAATACCCCTTAATTTCTTTGAGATACCCTATAAAATTATATTTATCAGAACTGGCTCTAAGTTTGTCTATTTTCAAATGTTTGACATAAGCCGGACACCCTCGAACTCTAAGGTGAGAGAGCCCTGGCTTACATCCCGTCTATATCTCATATGATGTTTTACTTACAAATTTACTAGAAAGCCCATTAAGTACATAACAAGTCGACTCGAGTGCATATCTCCAAAAGGATATAGGCAGACTAGAAAAGCCCATTATGGATTGAACCATATCAAACAGAGTTCGATTTCTCCTTTCCGACACACCATTATGTTGTGGCATTCTAGGAGGTGTCTATTAAGAGAGAATTCCATTCTCCTCAAAGTATGTTAGAAATTCATCAAAAAGATATTCACCTCCTCGATCTGATTGAAGAGTTTTAATATTCTTTTCAGTTTGTTTCTCTATCTCATTACGGAATCGTTTGAATATTTCAAACGATTCGGACTTGTGTTTCATCAAGTAGACATATCCATTTTTAGATAGGTCATCTGTGAACATAATGAAATAGTGATACCCTCCTTTGGCACTTATGCTCATGAGTCCACGTACATCAGTATGTACCAGACCCAGAACATCACGGCTCGTTCACCTTTTCTAGTAAAAGGTGATTTGGCTATCTTTTCAAGTAGACAAGACTCACAGGTTGGCAATGATTCATAATCATTGTCATCAAGAATTTCTTCTTGAGCTAACCTATTCATCCTATTCTTGTTGATATGATCTAGCCTATAATGCCAAAGGTAGGCATCCGTGACACCAACTATCCTAGGATGTTTATTAAAGGTGTACATTACATTAGGCCGTGATACCATAAATACCATTATTCAACTGTCCACACATTATAGTAATACCATTCAAAATGATATCACAAAAATGATCAAGAAAATGTGCAGTCAAACCCAATAGCCTCACTGCGAATAGCTAATGACACCATAGGTCAAAGAACCACTCACACCACTATAGCATCATGAAGACCACTAATGAGTGAGTAGACATCCATATGGTTCTCGTGTTGGTCATGCTCAGTGCAAGTTATTCTCTAACAACCACTTGCATCTTCACCCCAGTATCTCTATACCACAGACCTGAGACTCAACTCCCACAAGGGAGGTAAATCATGCACCGATCTCAAATGGATTGATCACTATCTTCGGTGACGATCTTTTGATCAAGAGCATTTAGAAATTAACCACTAATTAATGTATATCTTAAATTCTTAACTCTTTAAGAATATACAAACATTATCTTTGTTAATTTCTAAAATAAATCATGGACACATAAACATTATTGGAATGAAAAAATCTTTTATTGATATTAAAAAGATTACAAGTACAAATTTAGGTCCTAAAATTACATAATGTGTCAACCAATAATTGACTTCTAGGGTACAAATCTAACAAACTCCCATTTGACCTAGATTCAATTGGCCATATACCTAAAACCCATCTTCTCAAGGTGAGCTTCGGTCTTCTACTGGCTGAGAGGTTTGGTTAGCGGAGCCGCCACATTCAGCGTGGAGTCGACTCTCTGCACCTCAATGAACATCTTCTCGAGGTATTTGTGTATGATGTAAAATCGCCACTCTATGTGCTTGGACTTCTGATGAGACCTAGGCTCCTTAGCGAGGGCTATGGCACCGTTATTATTGCAGTGCAGTGCAATGGCATCTGATGACATCACACTCAGCTCCGTAATGAACTTCTTAAATCAAAAAGCTTCTTTAGTAGCTTTAGAAGTAGCGATGTACTTGGCTTCTATGGTCAAATCTGTAATGATCAGTTGCTTAAAACTCTTCCAGCTAACCACAGCACCATTGCACAAGAAGATACACCCCGATGTAGATGTTCTATCATCGATATCAGTCATAAAATCTGAATCGATGTATCTCTCAACTTTCAGCTCCGATCCTTCACCAAAGACCAATATCAAATCCTTAATCCTTCTAAAGTACTTAAGGATATTTTTAATAGCAATCCAATGTTCTTCACTTGGATTCACCTGATATCTACTCGTGACACTCACGGCAAGTGCTATATCAGGGCATGTACATAACATGGCATACATGAGGCTCCCTATTGCTGAAGCATAAGGGATCTTGCTCATGCATCGGATCTCCTCAGGTATGTCAGGACACATCTTCTTGGAGAGGTGAATGCCATGTCTAAGGGGCAAAAGACCCCTCTTGGAATTGTCTATGCTGAACCTCTTCAGTACCTCCTCTATGTACATATGCTGTGAGAGTCCTATCATTCTCTTAGATCTATCTCTATAGACCTTTATACCAAGAATGTAGGAAGCTTCTCCTAGGTCTTGTTGGGTTTCAGTGCAGCAGTGGAAGGATTAGATGTTTAAAATTTTCATTCAAAACATCCAATGCACCAGAAACCCCAATGCCCAAAAATCTTTGACTATAATAATCAAAGTATAATAAATATAAATTAGGATAAGAAGAATACCTGTAGCGCTAATCTCAATTTTCACAAGACGTCCAAGTGTCCGCCCTCCAATGGTGATCCACACAGAAACTGAATCAAGGATAGCACTCCTTCACCTTGCTTCAAGAGTTCTAGCCACTAGAACTTGACTAGCCTCATACCGATCAGGTTTCTTCAAAAAACTGACTCCACCCTCTCAGAACCTCCTCTGAACTTCTGATCCTTCTTCTTTAGGACTCTCACAACCCTTGTTAGGACTAGGCAAGGCTTTGTCTTAAATTCTAAAGCCTTGTCCTAAAACTAAGATAGGTCGTAAGAAAGAAAAGAGAGCAATGGAGACAAAATTGAAAACTATTTCTAAATTCTATGGATACCCAGTGCCCTGACCAATTTATAGCCACTAGAGGGATGCCAAAAGAGAGGGATGCACCTCATCCAAAAGGCCTATCTGATCTAATTATCAGAAATAAGAGTTCCTTCAAACAGAAAGACTCTTATCAATGATACGTCAATCAGCACCTTGCTCTGCATGCACAACTAGAGAAGGGATGTTTTCACATCCCTTCTCAAATTAGAAAAATCCTTAAAAATTTATGTGGATAGAGGATTCAATCTTGATTCTAGAATATATAATGAGTAGATAAAAATTTCCACAAATAGATGTGTTCTCACATCCTTTCACATGAAGTCTGATCACCCTGTGTATAGACGCGAGGAGGAACTTATGGCATCCGTTTGGCATTCAGATAAGTTTGGAAAAATTTCAAAAAAATTATCAAAAATAGCTTGTCAAATGGAATAGTATCACCAAAAATTGTTCCATTTTGAAAGTATTTGATGAAGAGAAAGACTCTCCAAATCTCGGAGAGATGCGACGCTTCTACACGCATGTGCGAGACTTCCTTTTTTCTTCAAATTTTTCTCCATCCCAAAAATTCTAGAAAAAATATATCTCATGCTTTGAGATATGCACCAAAGGATGGAGGATGATATGGGCTACCACACACATCTTAATCCTATGTCAAAAGGACTCTTTTCTTCTGCCCACGCCAACACTTGTATGCAGAACCTGTTTTGTGCCAACAGTCCTTCACAACTTGGACTCTTCATAATTGGTGTTAAAATAGGATGTGGTGCCCCAATTTGGATTGCTTCTAAGTGGCATGACATGACCCAAATGTCCATCAAATTGGACTAGCTAATTAGCAAGGGATGAGACCAAATTAATCTCCAAAGAAGCAAGGGTTCCACACGTGCTAGCATGCTTACCGAAGCCTTGATTGAATCCAAAATTTCAATCAACCTTTTTCAAAAGGATCTTTGACTAATTTTTATATGTGTGTAACCCATTGAGTTCCACATCAAGCTGATAGTAGGTCCAGGTGCAAGTTGGCCAAACTTGATTAGATTTCAATCTAATTGATTTAGGTCCAATCAAGCTAACCCGAGTTCAACAATTATAATCCTTTCTAATTGACGATCGAATTAAACTCTTTACTTCGATAAAAAATTTATAAGTCAAGATTGATGTCGAGCGATGTATCATGGCTATCCAGAAAATATAAAATTTTGATAGAAATATCAAATATACCCTTCAGTGGTAAGTTATCATACAATTCAATCCTTCAATCATCCCTGCACCCTGAATACGTTCATGAGTATGGAATCATGTCAAACTCAAACACATATTCATATCGATTCTTAATTAACCAATGATAACTTCAATGAAAAAGTATTAGAAACTCTTTCTAATCTCCTTTCTGCTTTTAGCCAAAAGATTTTTCTTGAGTCATCTAGGATTGAGAATACACAGGATGCGATCTCCTCTTACTAGGAGTGATCGATTCCATGTTGACCTACTCACAATCTCCATATACACTCCACCATATCCAGAACACCCCCCGTACATGTCTTAATGCCATGCCTGGATATGAACCAAAATATGAGTTCATGTGCACAAGATTTTATGGTGGTCTCGGGTCTAAGGATCATTTGCACAACTCCCACTTAGAGAACCATCTTTGACATGCAAGTAAGGCTTCCATAAGATATTCTCTTTCATCGAGTTAATTCAGTGGACTCATTTTTCAAATGAGCACTCACATCCTTGTATTAGTATCTCACATAAGTGGCTAGTGAGATCTGCCATCCTCTCTATCGATCATACATAGGATGTAACAGTCTATCCGAAATATTGATCTCTGACTCAATGCTCCTACGATCAAGAATATTTAAGATTAGGGTTTTAGGATTTTAAGTCTCATTAGCATGACCCATTCATGTCTCTTAAAATTATTGTCCTAATTTTTGGGGTTCATCGTAATCTTAGACATAATAAGATGCAGCTAATATGATGAATCAATACCTTAAATAATAAATGTCATTTCATGAGTTAGAAAATTATAAAAAAAAATTTCATCGCAACATACTTGCAATTGGCTTATAGGGCACTCTTCTTTCAATCTCTCGCTTGCACTAAAGTCAATCGCCTTTATATCTCATACAATCAAGATGGTGATTATATAGCTGCTTTGGTATGGCCTTAGTGAATGGGTCTGTTATGTTATTCTTTCTGTCTACTCATTCAAGGACAACATCTTGTCTCTAACGAGATGGAAGCAT
Organism: Elaeis guineensis; assembly: GCF_000442705.2. Lineage (NCBI taxonomy): Eukaryota > Viridiplantae > Streptophyta > Magnoliopsida > Arecales > Arecaceae > Elaeis > Elaeis guineensis. The sequence goes on from NC_025997.2 coordinate 62,803,373, forward strand.
CTAAGGATGTGCTTGGATCTATAATGAGACCTAGGTTCTTTTGTTTGAATAATGATCCCAGTGTTATCATGATAGAGTGACACTGGTCCTTCATTCTTAGGAATGACTCTTAAATTTGTGATAAATTTTTTCATCCAGACAGTTTCCTTAATGTCTTCACTAGTAGCGATGTACTCTGCCTCAGTAATTGAGCCAGATACTATCTGCTGCTTGAAGCTCTTCTAACTCACTATCCCATCAGTTAGGATAAATACATACCCTGATATCGACTTGCTATCATCCACTTTTCAATGATCCTCCCTTGGATTAGTTTGAAATCTGATAGCTATGCCCAAAGCATAAGCTACATTAGGCCTGGTGGATAGCATGGCATACATAATTGATCTCATAGCCAAAGCATAAGAAATTTCATTCATCCTCTTTCTCTCCTCTAATGTCTTAGGACACATTTTCTTGGAGAGACGTATATTATGATTTGTAGGCAAGTAACCTCTCTTACTTGCCTCCATATTAAACCTCTTTAATATGAGATCTATGTATCGTGATTGGGATAAGCTTAACATCTCTTTAGATCTATCTCTAAAGATCTTTATACCCAGTATATAGGATGCTTCACCCAAATCTTTCATGAAAAACATATTCGATACCCAAGTCTTAACTGATTGTATCATTGGGGTATCATTCCCAATAAGTAGTATATGTCATCGACATATAGAATCAAGAATACAACAGCACTCCCACTTGTCTTCTTATACACACATGGTTCATCTTTATTTTTGATAAAGCCAAACTCTTTGATTGTCATTTCAAATCAGATGTTCCAGCTCCTCGAAACCTACTTTAATCCATAGATGGATCTCTTTAGCTTGCATACTTGATTTGCCCTCCCACTTGAGACAAATCCCTTTGGCTGAGTCATATAGACTTCTTCCTCTAGATTACCATTGAGGAATGCAATCTTGACATCTATCTGCTAGATCTCATAGTCATAGTATGCCATTATAGCAAGCAAAATTTGGATGGACTTGAGCATAGTCACTGGTGAGAAGGTTTCATCATAGTCAATTCTTTGCCTTTGACTGAAATTCTTCGCCACCAACCTAGTTTTGTAGGTTTTTACTTGGCCATTTACTCCAATTTTCTTCTTGAAGATCCACTTGCACCCTATTGGGGTCACACCCTCAGGCACATCAACCAAGATCTACACTTGATTGATATACATCGAGTCCATCTTAGATTTCATGACTTTCAGTCATCTGTCTGAGTCTCTACTCATGACAGCTTTTGAATAGGTCAGTGGATCATCATCCTGAATGATATTGATCATATTATCATTTTCAATGATAGAATTAAATCTCAGAGGTGCATGATGCACTCTATCTGACCTTTAGAGAGGAGGTGTGTATTGTGGATGTACATCATCCTTGGGTACTTCTGATTGAGGATCTTCTTGTGGCTCAATCACAGGTATTTCTAGATCGATTTGTAGATCATGAACTTCAGTAAGTTCAATATTCCTCCCACTGCCTCTTTCTTGGATGAGTTTATTTTTCCAAAAAAATGACGTGCCTACTAACAAACACCTTTTGTTCAGTAGGTGGTAGAAGTAGTATCCATTAGTTTCTTTAAGATACCCTATAAACCTATACTTATCTGATGTAGCACTAAGCTTATGTCCAAAAATATTTCTGACATAAGCAGGACAGCCCCAAGTCTTAAGATGTTTAAGATAAGGCTTCGTTTCCTTTCATATCTCATATGGTGTGCTTGCAACAAACTTTGAAGGCACCCTGTTTAATATGTATGTGGTAGTCTCTAGGGTATTATCTCTAAACATATATTGAAAGATCAGTGAAGTATATTATAGACTGCACCATATCCATCAAAATGCGATTCCTCCTTTCTGCTACACCATTTAACTGAGGTGTATAAGGAGGGGTCCATTCAGAGAGAATACCTTTACTTTTAAGATGATCAAAAAATTTATCGGATAAGTATTCTCCTCCTCGATCAGATCGAAGAACCTCGATATTTTTTTTAGTTTATTTCTTGATCATACATTGATACTCTTTGAACTTATCAAAGGCTTCAAATTTATGTTTCATAAGATACACATATCCAAACCTTGATAAATCTTTTGTAAAGGTGATAAAATAGGAGTATCCTCCTCTGGCCTGAGTTGTCATTGGTTCATATACATCTATATGTACTAGGACTAACAACTCATTCGCTCTCTCTCTATATCCAGAAAATGGAGTCTTGGTCATCTTACCCATGAGACAAGATTTATAAGTTTCCAATGATTCATAATCATATGGGTCAAAGAATTCTTCTTTGTATAACTTATTAATTCTTGTCTCACTAATATGACCAAGACGACTATACCAGAGATATGTGACATTCACATCTTCTCTTTTTCTTTTCATATTTCTTTCAATATAAAAAATATTTTCATTGAATGCACGAATTAAAAGATTATTATCAATATAACTACTGCCATAAAATTCATTAAAAAAGAAAATGGAGCATCCATTTCCCATTAGTCTTATTTCATAACCTTGTTTTAATAATAAAGGTATAAAAATAATATTTCTAATGATCTTTGGTATGTAATAATAGTCTTTTAATACTAAAATTTTGTCTGAAGATAAATCAAGCATACAGGTTCCCACAGCCTCAGTGCTAATGGACTCTTCACTTGCGTCATAAAGCTCGAGGTCACCTCTTTTCAGACCTTTGATATTCTATAGTCACTGTAATGAATTATAAATATATGATCTACAGGTGGTATCTAATACTCAGATATCAGAGTCTGAACCACTCAATAAAAAATAGGTCTGTATCATATACACACCTTTTGGTGTTACACATGCACCTTGCTTCAATCTTGCAAGATTATTCTTGCAATTATACTCCCAATAATCAAATTTACCATAAAATGAATAGATGATATCCTTAAGGATATCTTTTACTTTCTCATTATTACTGACCATCCCAAGGTCAGGAATATCCAGAACATCAAAGTTCTTCTCTGATATGAACCTTATTTGCAAGTTTCTTAACCAATCTACAGAGTTGGATCGGTCAACATTTTTTTATTTATGGTATCATGTAATGAAAATAAAGAAGCCATAATATAGACTTAAATCTATATAAATAAAGAATAATAGTATAAGCAGACCACTCATGTTTGACATGCATAACTAGATGAGAACTTTTAAACTAGTTATGTCTCCCACTATTTTATCGGATACCATAGCCCTCTCCTATAGTAAATGAGAAATCTTAATTTGGTTTCTTAATGGGGTTGAGACCCTAATCCCTCAATAAAGCCTTGTGGATATCACAACAAATCTCAATGAGTTCGAAGGTAGGAAAATCTATCCAATTACTTCTTATGCAACTCTCAACATAACCTGCCTTTAAAAATACTCATAGCTTTGTGGATATCACAATAAACTATAGTATTTTTAGTTAAGTCAGATCCTTCATTTCTATACAGCCATATCTAAAAAATGATGTCCTTATGGATATCACAATAAAATAATATATCCAAATATGTTATAAAGCATATAATATGCACCAAGACAAATCCACATCAATCTCTATAGCAAGCCTTGTGGATATCACAACAAACCTACTATGATTTTTGATAGGATATTGACTAGGCATGAAGGAAGGTACATGTAGTGTTCAAAATACTTAGCGACCTTCATTCAAGATTTGAAATAATCCAATTGGCCAGAAAAGTGTTAAGATTAGTGGGGGTCCTCCTGTTGTTTTTTTTAGACACCAATAAAATTGGCCAGGCCAGCAAGGGAACCAATTAAATAACTACCGCACTTGAAATACTCCTCAGATACTAATTGATTAATCGATTCAAGAAATAGATCAGCTATTGATTCATAAAACTATGACTTAATATAATTTTTATGAGGACTTTAATGGTTTCAAGCACATCCTAATTCAATCACAATGATGCACTATTATAGTTATTCTCAATAATCATAATAACTAATCATGGCATCTATTCATATCTCTAAGATATGAAATCATAATCATTCAATATGGTTATAACTAAGCATCTCAAGCATATCACATATGCATGAAGTTCTAATAACATGCATGAATATAAAATATTCTTTTTGTGGTTCTTCTTCTTAGGACATCACAATGGCACCCCTACGCACCATAAGAGTATCCTATTGAATAGAAAGAGAGGATCTTTGAACCCTACTTGCTCTTATAATTAGATGGTCTGATGATGAACTCAATTAGAGTACTAAACTACTAAAAAAGATTTTATACATACATCATGCATTTTATATTTAAAATATATCTCTAAGACATACTAGGGTTTGGATGTTCAATCCGATTCAATCCTTGAGCCAACTTGAACCAAACTAAAAATTCATGCTTGATCACAATCAAGATAATAATTTAAGATTTAATTACATAGATCAAGATAGGCTCTGATACCACTATTGGGTTTTAGTGCAGCAGCGGAAGGGTTAGGTGTTTAAAATTTTTATTCAAAACACCCGATGCACCGAAAATCCTAATGCCTAGAAACCCTTGACTATAATAATCAAAGTACAATAAATATAAATTAGGATAAGAAGAATACCTATAGTGCTAATCTTAGTTTTTACAAGATGTCCAAGTGTCTACCCTCCAATGGTGATTCACATGGAAACTGAACCAAGGACAGTGCTCCTTCTTTACCTTGCTTCAAGAGTTCTAGCCACTAGAACTTGACTAGCCTCATACCGGTCAGGTTTCTCTAAAAAACTGACTCCATCCTCTTAGAACCTTCTTTGAACTTCTAATCCTTCTTCTTTAGGATCCTTATAACCTTTGTTAGGACCAGATAAGGCTTTATCTTAAATTTCAAAGCCTTGTCTTAAAACTAAGATAGGTTGTAAGAAAGAAAAGAGAGCAACGGAGACAAAATTGAAAACTCTTTCTGAATTCCACGGACACCCAGTGCTCTAGCTAATTTATAGCCACTAGAGGGATGTCAAAAGAGAGGGATGCACCTCATCCAAGAGGCCTATCTAATCTGATTATCAGAGATAAGAGTTTCTTCAAACAGAAGGACTCTTATCAATGATACATCGATCAGCACCTTGCTCTGCATGCATGACCAGAGAAGGGATGTTTTCATGTCCCTTCTCAAATTAGAAAAATCCTCAAAAATCCATGTGGATAGAAGATTCAATCTTGATTCTAGAACATACAATGAGTGGATAAAAATTCTCATAAATGGATGTGTTCTCATATCCTTTCATGTGAAGTCTGATCACCCCATGTGCAGGCGCCAGGAGGAACTTATGGCATCTGTTTGGCATTTAGATAAGTTTGAAAAAATTTCAAAAAAATTATCAAAAATATATTGTCAAATGTGAAACATTATTACCAAAAATTATTTCATTTTTAAAGTATTTGATAAGGAGAAGGATTCTCCAAATCTCAGAGAGATGATATGCTTCTGCGCATGCATGCGAGACTTCCTTCTTTCTTCCAATTTTTCTCTGCCCCAAAAATTATAGAAAAAATATATCTCATACTTTGAGATGTAAAAAAGAGGATGGAGGGGGATATAGGCTATCACACACATCTTAATCCCATATCAGAAGGACTCTTTTCTTCTGCCCATGCCAACACCTGTACGTAGAACCTATTTTGTGCCAAGAGTCCTTCACAACTTGGACTTTTTATAATTGGCTTTAAAATGGGATGTGGTGCCCTAATTTGGGCTATTTCTAGGTGGCATGACCTGACCCAAATTCTCACCAAATTGGGCTAGCTAATTAGCAAGGGATGAGACCAAATTGATCTCCAAAGGAGCAAGGGTTTCACACATGCTAGCATGCTTACTGGAGCCCTAATTGAATCCAAAATTTCAATCAATCTTTTTCAAAAGGGTCCTTGGCTAATTTCTATATGTGTGTGATCCATTTGGTTCCACATCTAGCTAGCAGTAGGTCCAAGTGCAAGTTGGCCAAATTTGATTAGATTTCAATCTAATCGATTTAGGTCCAATCGAGCTAACCCAAGTTTAACAATTATAATCTTTTCTAATTGGCGATCGAATTAAACTCTTTAATTTGATTAAAAATCTACAAGTCAAGATTGAAATCTAGCAACATATCATGACTACCGAAAAGATATAAAATTTTGATAGAAATACCAAATATATCCTTCAGTGGCAAGTTACCATACAATTCAATCCTTCGATCATCCCTGCACTCTAAATATGTTCATGAGTATAGAATCATGTCAAACTCAAACACATATTCATATCGATTCTCAATTAACCAATGATGACTTCAATGAAGAAGTATTAGAAACTCTTTCTAATCTCCTTTCTGCTTTTGGCCAAAAGATTTTTTCTGAGTCATCTAGGATTGAAAATACACAAGATGCGATCTCCTTTTATTAGGAGTGATCGATTTCATGTTGACCTACTCACAACCTCCATATACACTCTACCATATCCAAAACATCCCGTACATATCTTAATGCCATGCCTGGGTATGAACTAAAATATGAGTTTATGTGCACAAGATTCTATGGTTGTCTCAGGTCTAAAGATCATTTGCATAACTCCCACTTAGAGAACCATCTTTAACATGCAAGTAAGACTTTCATAAGATGTTCTCTTTCATCGAGTTAATTTAATGGACTCATTTTCCAAATAAGCACCCACATCTTTGTATTAGTGTCCTATACAAGTGGCTAGTGAGATCTGCCACCCTCTCCATTGAGCATACATAGGATGTGCCAGTTTATTCGAAATATTAATCCTCGACTCAATGCTCCTACAACCAAAAATATTTAAGATTAGGACTTTAGGATTTTAGGTCTTACTAGCATGACCCATTCATGTCTCCTAAAACTATTGCCCCAATATTTGAGGTTCATCATAATCTTAGACATAATAAGATGAGCTAATATGATGAATCAATATCTCAAATAATAAATATCATTTTATGAGTTGGAAAATTATAAAGAAAAATTTTATCACAACACACTTGCGATTGACTTATAGGACACTCTTCTTTCAGGTCTTTCATAGCGAACTCTTTTGATAATCATACTTTGACCGACGTCAGCATGGGAATATCATTCCCAATTAGGTGGATGTCATTCATGTATAACACAAGGAATGTGACAGTGCTTCCACTGACTTTTTTGTACACACACGGCTCCTCCTCATTTTTGATGAAATCAAATATTTTGATTACATCATTGAAGTGAGTGTTCCAACTCTGAGATGCTTGCTTGAGTCCATATATAGACTTTTATAGCTTGCAGACCTTGTGATCACTATCACTAGATATAAAACTCTAAGGCTGCTCTATATAGATATCTTCTTCAAAATATCTATTTAGGAAGGTAGTTTTCACATCCATCTATCAAATTTTATAATCATAAAAAACTGCTATGGCAAGTAAAGTATGGATAGATTTTAGCATGGCTACGGACGAAAAAGTTTCATGATAGTCGATACCTTCACGTTGACTATAACCTTTCATGACTAGGCTTGCCTTATAGTTCTCTACCTTACCATTCGACCCAATCTTCCTTTTATAAATTCATTTACACCCGATAGGTATAATACCTTTAGGTGGATCTACTAAGGACCAAATCTAGTTGGAATGTATGGAGTCAATTTTTGACTTCATCGCATCCATCCATTTCTCGGAGTCTACATCTAACATTGCCTCATTATAGGTTTTAGGATCATTCCTAATGTTCCTATCTCCCATAAAGAATGCTTCTTATAAATCCTCTGTAAGAATATCTAAGTATCTTTCAGGAGGATGGGAGACCCTATTTTATTTACGAGGTGGAGGAGGTATCACATCTATTGGCTCATTATTGGGTTCAAGTTTCTGGACTCGATGCTCTTCAGAGACTTTTGAAAGAAGAGTGCCTTATAAGCCAATCGTAAGTGTGTTCGATGGGACTTTCTTTAAAATTTTTCAACTCATGAAATGATATTTATTATATGAGGTATTGATTCATCATATTAGCTACATCTTAATATATTTAAGATTATGATGAATCCCAAAGATTAGGATAATGATTTTAGGAGACATGAATGGGTCATGCTAGTGAGACATAAAATCCTAAAATCTTAATCTTAAATATTTTTGGTCGTAGGAGCATTGAGTCAGGGATCAATGTTTCAGATAGACTGGCACATCCTATGTATGCTCAATGGAGAGGGTGGCAGATCTCACTAGCCATTTATGTGAGCACTAATACAAGGATGTGGGTGCTCATTTGAGAAATTAGTCCACTGAATTGACTTGATCCAAGAGAACATCTAATGGAAGCCTTATTTGCATGTCAAAGATGATTCTCTAAGTGAGAGTTGTGCACGTGATCCTTAGACCTGAAACCATCATAGAATCTTGTGCACATGAACCCATATTTTGGTTCATATCTAGGCATGGCATTAAGACATGTACGGGGTGTTCTGAATATGATGGAGTATATATGAAGGTTGTGAGTAGGTCAATATAGAATCGATCACTCCTAGTAAGTAGGTTTTAGGATCATTCCTAATGTTCCTATCTTCCATAAAGAATGCTTCCTGTAAATCCTCTGTAGAAAAATCTAAGTATCTTTCAGAAGGACGGGAGACCCTACATGATCTACGAGGTGGAGGAGGTATCACATCTATTGGCTCATTACTGGGTTCAGGTTTCTGGACTCGATGCTCTTCAGAGACTTTTGAAAGAAGAGTGCCCTATAAGCCAATCGTAAGTGTGTTGCGATGGGACTTTCTTTAAAATTTTCCAACTCATGAAACGATATTTATTATTTGAGGCATTGATTCATCATATTAGCTGCATCTTAATATATCTAAGATTATGATGAACCCCAAAGATTAGGATAATGATTTTAGGAGACATGAATGGGTCATGCTAGTGAGACATAAAATTCTAATCTTAAATATTTTTGGTCGTAAGAGCATTGAGTTGGGGATCAATATTGCAGATAGACTGGCACATCCTATGTATGCTCAATGGAGAGGGTGGCAGATCTCACTAGCCACTTGTGTGAGACACTAATACAAGGATGTGGGTGCTCATTTGAAAAATGAGTCCACTGAATTGACTCGATAAAAGAGAACATCTAATGGAAGCCTAATTTGCATGTCAAAGATGGTTCTCTAAGTGAGAGTTATACAAGTGATCCTTAGACCTGAAATCATCATGGAATCTTGTGCACATGAACCCATATTTTGGTTCATATCTAGGTATGGCATTAAGACATGTACGGGATGTTCTGGATATGGTGGAGTGTGTATGAAGGTTGTGAGTAGGTCAACATGGAATCGATCACTCCTAGTAAGAGGAAATCGCATCCTGAATATTCTCAATCCTAGATGACTCAGAAAAGTTTTTTGGTCAAAAGCAGAAAGAAGATTAGAAAGAGTTTCTAAAGCTTCTTCATTAGAGTCATTATTGGTTAATTGAGAATCGATATGAATATATGTTTGAGTTTGACATGATTCCATACTCATGAACATATTCAGAGTGCAAGGATGATCGAAGGATTGAATTGCACGGTAATTTACCACTGAAAGGTACATTTGGTATTTCCATCAAATTCTATATCTTTTGGGTAGTCATGATATGTTGCTAGATGTCAATCTTGACTTGTAAGTTTTTGACCGAATTAAAGAGTTTAATTCGATTGCCAATTAGAAATGATTCTAATTATTAAACTCGGGTTAGCTCGATTGGATCAAAATCGATTAGATTGAAATCTAATCAAATTTGATCAACTTATACTTGGACCTACTACTGGCTAGATGTGGAACCCAATGGGTGACACACATATAAATATTGATCAAGGATCCTTTTGAAAAAGGTTGATTGGAATTTTGGATTCAATCAGGGTTCTGGTAAGCATGCCAGCACGTGTGGAAACCCTTGCTCCTTTGGAGACCAATTTGGTCCCATCCCTTGCTAATTAGCTAGCCCAATTTGGTAGATATTTGGGTCAGGTCATATCACCTAGAATCAATCCAAATTGAGGCACCACATCCCATGTTAACACCAATTATGAAGAGTCCAAGTTGTGGTGGACTCTTGGTGCAAAACAGGTTCTGCGTACAAGTGTTGGCATGGGCAGAAGAAAAAAATATTATTTTTCGTGGGATTAAAATTATATGTAGTAGCTCACATCACCCTCCATCCTTTGGTACACATCATAAAGTATGAGATATATTTTTTCTAAAATTTTTGAGGAAGAAAAAAAATTAGAAAAAGAAGGATGTCTCGCATGTGCTTGCAGAAGCATCGCATCTCTCTATGATTTGGAGAGTCCTTATCTTTATCAAATACTTTCAGATTGGAACAAGTTTTGGTGATAACATTCTAAATTAGATAAGATATTTTTGATAATTTTTTTGGAATTTTTTTAGACTTATCTAGATGCCAAATGGATGCCATAAGTCGGTCCTGATGCCTGCATGCATGGTGATCAGCACTCGCATGAAGAGGTGCGAGGATAGCATCCTTCTATGAGAATGTTATCACTATTTTTAATTTTCTGCAATTTAGATTGAATCTCCAATCTACATAGATTTTTTAGGATTTTTTCTAATTTGAGAATGGATGTGAAAACATCCCTTCTTTGGTTGCACGCGCACAGACCAGGGTGCTGATCGACGTATCATGGATAAGAGTCCTTCTGCTTGAAGGAACTCTTATCTCTAATAATCAGATCAGATATGCTTTTTGGATAAGGCATGTCCCTCTCTTTTTGCATCCCTCTGATGGCTATAAATAGGTCGGGGTGCTGGCTATCTGAGGAATCAAAGAGGGGTTTCCAATTTCTCTCCTATTGCTATCCTTTCTTTCTTACAATCTATCTTAGTTTTAGGACAAGGCTTTGGGATTTAAGACAAAGCCTTATCTAATTCTAACAAGGGTTGTAAGGGTCTTAAGGAAGAAGAATTAGAAGTCTAGAGGAGGTTCGAAGAGGGTGAGGTTAGGTTCTTGAAGAAACTTGACCGATACGAGGCTAGTCGAGTTCTAGGGGCTAGAACTCTTGAAGCAAGGTGAAGAAGGAGCGTTGTCTTTGGTTCAATTTCTATGTGAATCACCATTGGAGGGTGGACACTTGGATGCCTTATAAAAATTAGGATTAGCACTACAGGTATTTTCTTTATCCTAATTTATATTTATTATGCTTTGATTATTATAGTCAAGAGTTTCTGGGCATTAGGGCTTTCGGTGCATTGGGTGTTTTGAATGAAAATTTTAAACACCTAACCCTTCCATTGTGCCACCAAAATCCAACAGTGGTATCAGAGCCTATCTTGATTTATGTAATCAAATATTAAATTATTATCTTGATTGTGATCAAGCATGAGTTTTTGGTTTGGTTCAAGTCGGGTCAAGGGTTGAACCCGATTGAACATCCAAACCCTATCATGTCTTAGAGATATATTTTAATGATAAAATGTATGATGTATGTGTAGAATTATCTTAGTAGCTTAGTACTCTAATTGGAGTTCATCACCAGGCCGTCCGATCATAAGAGCAAGTAGGGTTCAGAGATCTTCTCTTCTTATTCAATAGGGTACTCTTATGGCGTGTAGGGGTGCCACTGTGATATTCCAAGAAGAAGAACTGTGAAAAGAGTATTTTATATTCATGCATGTTATTAGAACTTCATGCATATATGATATGCTTGAGATGTTTAGTTATAATCATATTATATGATTCTGCTTCCATATCTTAGAAATATGATAAGATGCCATACTTAGTTATTATGATTATTAAGATACAACTATTATAGTGCATTCTTGTGATAGATTGTATTAGGATGTATTTGAGACCATTAAAGCCCTCATAAAAATCATATTAAGTCGTAGTGTTGTGAAACGAAGCTGACCTATTTTCTTGAATCGATTAATTAATTGGTGTCTAAGGAGTGTTTCAAGTGCGGTGGTTATTTAATTGGTTCCGTTGCTGATCTGGCCAATTTTATTGGTGTCTAAGAAAAGCAATGGGGGGACCCCATCAATCTTAATACTTTTCTGGCCAATTAGATTAGTTTGAATCTTGAATGAAGGTAGCTTAATATTTTAAACACTACTAAGGGCCTTCCTTCATGCTAGGTTAATGTTACATCATGAACTATGGCTAGTTTGTTGTGTTACCATAATTCTTGTCATAAGGATTGATATAACATAATCCTGGTGCATAAAAGATGCTTACGGCAATTTTGGATATACTGCTTTGTTGTGCTAACACAAGGGTAATTATATTCGATTTTGATTGTATTGAAATGAAGGGTCTTACTTAACTAAAATATTATAACTTGTTGTGTTAACACAAGGCTAATAATATTTTAGAGGCCAAGATAAAATATTGAGAATTGCATGAGATGTAATTGGAAAGAGTTTTCTACCTATGAACTCATAAGGGTTTGTTGTGTTAACATAAGATCATTATGAGGAATTAGGGTCTCAATTCTACTAAGATAAATATAAAATATATCTTGTTTATCATAGGAGAGGGCTATGGTATTTGATAAAATAGTGGGAGACAAAACTAGTTTTAAAAGTTCGCATCTAGTTATTCATGTCAAACATGAGTGGTCTGCTTATACTATTATTTTATATAGATTTAAGTCTATATTATGGCTTCTTTATTTTCACCCTATGATATAATAAATAAAACTATGTTGAGTGAAACAACTATATGGATTGGTTGAGGAACTTACAAATTAGGTTTTTATCATAAAAGAACTCCAATATTCTAGATATTTCTAACCTTAGATTCGTCAGTAATAATGAGAAGGTAATGATGTCCGTATGGATATTATTTGTAGCAAATTTAAAAATTAAGAGTATAATTACAAGAATAATCTTGTAAGATTAAAGTAGGGTGCAAGTGTAACACCAAAAGGTGTGTATATGATAAGACCTATTTTTCAATTGAGTGATTCAGACTCTGATATTTGATTATTGGATACCACCTATGGATCATACTTTTATAATTCATTACTGTAACTACAGAATATCAAAGATCTGAAAAGAGATAACCTCAAGCTTTATGGTGCAAGTGGAGAGTCCATTAGCACAGAGACTGTGAGAACCTGTATGCTTGATTTATCTTCGGGCAAAACTTTAGAATTAAAAAATTATTATTCATGCTAAAGATCATTAGAAATATTATTTTTATATCTTTGTTATTAAAATAAGGTTATGAAATAAAGCTAATAAAAAATAGATATTCTATTTTTTTTCTAATGAATTTTATGACAGTGGTTATATTGATAACAATCTTTTAATTCTTGCACTTAATAAAATATTTTTCATATTGAAAGAAATATGAAAAGAAAGAGAGAAAATGTGAATGTCACATATCTCTGACATTGTTGCCTTGGTCATATTAGTGAGTCAAGGATAAACAAGTTATACAAAGAAGAATTCTTTAACCCAAATGATTATGAATCATTGGAAACTTATAAATCTTGTCTCATGGGTAAGATGATCAAGACTCTATTTTCTGGATATGGAGAGAGGACAAGTGAGTTGTTAGCTCTAATACATATAGATGTATATGGACTGATAACAACTCAGACCAGAAGAAGATACTCCGATCTTTATAGATGATTTATTAAGGTTTGGATATGTGTATCTTATGAAACATAAATTTGAAGCTTTTGATAAGTTTAAGGAGTACCAAGGTATGGTCGAGAAATAAACTGAAAAAAAATATCAAGTTTCTTCGATCTGATCGAGGAGAATACTTATCTATTGAATTTCTTGATCATCTTAAAAATAAAGGTATTCTCTCTGAATGGATCCCTCCTAATATGCCTCAGTTAAATGGTGTAGCAGAAAGGAGAAATCATACTGTGATGGATATGATGTGATCCAAAATATGCTTCATTGATCATCCAATATCTTTCTAGGGATAATGCCCTAGAGACTGCCACATATATATTAAACAAAATACCTTCAAAGTCTGTTGCAAGCACTCTATATGAGATATGAAATGGAAGGAAGCCTAATCTTAAACATCTTAAGACTTTGGACTGTCACACTTATGTCAAAAATATTTTTGGACATAAGCTTAGTGCTAGATCAAACAAGTGTAGGTTTGTAGAGTATCTTAATAAAATTAATAGATATTATTTCAACCACCCTACTAAACAAAAGGTGTTTGTTAGTAGGCATGCCACTTTCTTGAAACATGAATTTATCCAAGAAGGAGGCAGTGGGAGGAATATTGAATTTATGAAAGTTCATGATCTACAAACCGATCCAGAAATACTAGTGGTTGGACCACAAGAAGATCCTCAATCAAAAGTACCCAAGGATGAGGTACATCCACTATACACATCTCCTCTTTGAAGGTCAGATAGAGTGGGTCAAGCATCTCTGAGATATAATTTTATCATTGAGAATAACAATTCTATCAACATCATTTAGAATGTTGATCCACTAACCTATTCGGAAGCTGTCATGAATAAGACTCAAACAGATAACTGAAAGCTATGAAATCTGAGATGGACTCGATGAATACCAACCAAGTGTAGACCTTGGTTGATGCACCTGAGAGTGTGACCCCAATAGGGTGCAAGTGGATCTTCAAAAGGAAGATCAGAGTAGATGGCCAAGTAGAAACCTACAAAGCTAGGTTAGTGGCGAAGGGTTTCAGTCAAAGGCAAGGAATTGACTATGATGAAACCTTCTCACTAGTGGCTATACTCAAGTCCGTCTGGATTTTGCTTGCTATAGCAGCATACTATGATTATAAAATCTGGTAGATGGATGTCAAGATCGATTTTCAATAGTAATCTAGAGGAAGAGGTCTATGTGACTCAGTCAGAGAGATTTGTCTCAAGTGGGAGAGCAAATCAAGTATGCAGGCTAATGAGATCCATCTATGAATCGAAGTAGATTTTGAGGAGCTGGAACATCCGATTTGATATGACAGTCAAAGAGTTTGGCTTTATCAAAAATATGGATGAACCATGTGTATATAAGAAGACAAGAGGGAGTATTATTGTCTTCTTGGTTCTGTATGTCGGTGACATACTGCTCATTGGGAATGATATTCCAATGATGCAATCAGTCAAAACTTGGTTATCAAATAAGTTTTTCATAAATGACTAGGATGAAGCATCCTATATACTGGGTATAAAGATCTATAGAGATAGATCTAAAAGGATGTTAGGCTTATCCTAATCACGATATATAGACCGCATATTAAAGAGATTTAATATGGAGGCAAGTTAGAAAGGTTGTCTGTAAGTTATAGTATACATCTCTCTAAGAAAATATATCTTAAAGACACCAGAAGAGAGGAAAAGGATGAATAAAATCTCTTATGCTTCGACTGTGGGATCAATTATGTATGCCATGCTATGTACCAAGCCTGATGTAGCTTATGCTTTGGGCATAGCTAGTAGATTTCAGGCTGATCTAAGGAAGGATCATTGGAAAGCAGATGATAGCAACTCAATATCAGGGTATATATTTATCCTAATTAATGGGGCAGTGAGTTGGAAGAGTTTCAAATAGCAGATAGTAGCTGACTCAACTACTGAGCCAGAGTATGTTGCTGCTAGTGAAGCCATTAAGGAAGGTATCTGGATGAAAAAACTCATCATGGATTTAAAAGTCGTTCCTAAGATTGAAGGACCGATGTCACTCCATTTTCATAACACTGGGACCGTTATTCAAAATAAGGACCAAGGTCTCATTATAGATCCAAGCACATCCTCAGATGTTTCCATCTCGTTAAAGATAAAATATTATCTTTGAATGAGTAGGCAGAAAGAACAATATAGCAGATCTATTCATTAAGGCCATACCATAGTAGCTATATGATCGCCATCTTAATTTTATGAGATACAAAGGTGATTGGCTTTAGTGCAAGTGGGAGATTGAAAGAAGAGTGCCTTATAAGCCAATCGTAAGTGTGTTGTGATGGAACTTTCTTTAAAATTTTCTAACTCATGAAACAACATTTATTATTTGAGGCATTGATTTATCATATTAGCTACACCTTAATATATCTAAGATTATGATGAACCCCAAAGATTAGGATAATGGTTTTAGGAGACATGAATGGGTCATGCTAGTGAGACCTAAAATCCTAAACTCATAATCTTAAATATTTCTGATCGTAGGAGCATTGAGTCGGGGATCAATGTTCCAGATAGACTGGCACATCCTATGTATGCTCAATAGAGAGGATGGCAGATCTCACTAGCCACTTGTGTGAGATACTAATAAAAAGATGTGGGTGCTCATTTGAGAAATGAGTCCACTGAATTGACTTGATGAAAGAGAACATCTAATAGAAGCCTTATTTGCATGTCAAAGATGGTTCTCTAAGTGAGAGTTGTGCAAGTGATCCTTAGACCTGAAACCATCATGGAATCTTGTACGCATGAATCCATATTTTGGTTCATACCTAGGTATAACATTAAGACATATACGGGGTGTTCTGGATATGGTGGAGTGTGTATGAAGATTGTGAGTAGGTCAATATGAAATCGATCACTCCTAGTAAGAGGAGATCGCATCCTGTGTATTCTCAATCCTAGATGACTCAGAAAAGTCTTTTGGCCAAAAGCAGGAAGGAGATTAGAAAGAGTTTCTAATGCTTCTTCATTGGAGTCATTATTGATTAATTGAGAATTGATATGAATATGTGTTTGAGTTTGACATGATTCCATACTCATGAACATATTCAGGGTGCAAGGATGATCGAAGGATTGAATTGCACGGTAATTTACCACTGAAGGGTAGATTTGGTATTTTCACCAAATTTCACATCTTCTGGATAGTCATGATACGTTGCTAGATGTCAATCTTGACTTATAGATTTTTGACCGAATTAAAGAGTTTAATTCGATTGTCAATTAGAAATGATTCTAATTATTAAACTCGGGTTAGCTCGATTGGACCAAAATTGATTAGATTGAAATCTAATCAAATTTGATTAACTTATACTTGAACCTACTACTGGCTAGATGTGGAACCCAATGGGTCACACACATATAAATATTGGTCAAGGACCTTTTTGAAAAAGGTTGATTGGAGTTTTGGATTCAATCAGGGTTCCGGTAAGCATGCCAGCACGTGTGGAAACCCTTGCTCCTTTAGAGACCAATTTGGTCCCATCCCTTGCTAATTAGCTAGCCCAATTTGGTAGATATTTGGGTCAGGTCATATCACCTAGAAGCAGTCCAAATTGGGGCACCACATCCCATATTAACACCAATTATGAAGAGTCCAAGTTGTGGTGGACTCTTGGTGCAAAACAGGTTCTGCGTACAAGTGTTGGCATGGGTAGAAGAAAAAAATATTATTTTTTATGGGATTAAAATTATATGTAGTAGCTCACTTCACCCTCCATCCTTTGGTACACATCATGAAGTATGAGATATATTTTTTCTAAAATTTTTGAGGAAGAAAAAAAACTGGAAAAAGAAGGATGTCTCGCACGTGCGCGCAAAAGCATTGTGTCTCTCCATGATTTGGAGAGTCTTTATCCCTACCAAATGCTTTTAGATTGGAACGAGTTTTGGTGATAATATTATAAATTAGATAAGATATTTTTGATAATTTGTTTTGAATTTTTCAGACTTATCTAGATGCCAAACGGATGCCGTAAGTTGGTTCTAATGCCTGCACGCATGGTGATCAGCACTCGCGTGAAGAGGTGCAAGGATAGCATCCTTCCATGAGAATTTTATCACCATTTTTGATTTTCTAGAATTTATATTAAATTTCCAATCCATGTGGATTTTTGAAGATTTTCTTTAATTTGAGAAGGGATGTGAAAACATCCCTTCTTTGGTTGCATGTGCGCAGACCAGGGTGCTGATCGACGTATCATGGATAAGAGTCCTTCTGCTTAAAGGAACTCTTATCTCTGATAATCAGATCAGATATGCCTTTTGGATAAGACATGTCCCTCTCTTTTGGCATCTCTCTAGTAGCTATAAATAGGTCGGGGTGCTGGGTATCTGAGGAATTGAAGAGGGGTTTCTAATTTCTCTCCTGTTGCTCTCCTTTCTTTCTTACAACCTATCTTAGTTTTAGGACAAGGCTTTGGGATTTAATACAAAGCCTTATCTGGTCCTAACAAGGGTTGTAAGGATCCTAAAGAAGGAGATTTAGAAGTCTAGAGGAGGTTCTAAGAGGGTGAGGTCAGGTTCTTGAAGAAACTTGATCGGTACGAGGCTAGTCGAGTTCTAGGGGCTAGAACTCTTGAAGCAAGGTGAAGAAAGAGTGCTGTCTTTGGTTCAATTTTTGTGTGGATCACCATTGAAGGGTGGATACTTGGACGTCTTATGAAAATTGGGATTATCACTATAGGTATTCTTCTTATCCTAATTTATATTTATTATGCTTTGATTATTATAGTCAAGAGTTTCTGGGCATTAGGGCTTCCGGTGCATTGGGTGTTTTGAATGAAAATTTTAAACACCTAACCCTTCCGCTGTGCCACCAAAACCCAACAACTTTCTCTTCAACCTCAATTTTCCTCCCATTGCCTTCATCTTGGATAAACTCATTTTTCAAGAATATGGTATGACGGCTCACAATCACATTGTGATCCTTAGGAAGATAGAAGTGGTATCCCATGATTTTCTTAGGATACCCTATAAAATGAGCCCTAAAGGATCTAGCCTCTAACTTGTCCACCTACCATCACTTGACATGGGCCGAACATCTTCAAATCTTGAGGTATCCAAGAGTTGGCTTCTTACCATGCCATAACTTATATGGTGTGGTAAGAGCGGATTTAGCGGAAATTTGATTCAAAAGATGAATTGTAGAAAGCAATGCATGTCCCCAAAGAAAGTCAGGAAGATCTGTGAAGCTCATCATAGATCAGATCATATCTAATAGGATCCGATTTCTCTTTTTGGATACCCTGTTGAGCTTAGGTGTTCCTGAAGGTGTCCACTGTGAAACTATGCTATTATCTTTGAGATAGGTCCGAAACTCCCCACTAAGGTATTTCCCTCCTTGATCTGATCGAAGAACCTTTATGGGTTTTTCGATCTGTTTTTCTACTTTAGTCTGAACTCTATGAATTTTTTAAAGATTTCAGACTTTCGGTGCATCAAATACACAAACCCATACCATGAAAAATCATCGATAAAGGTTATGAAGTAGATATAGCCATCCCTGACTTGTACATCAAAGGGACCACACACATCAATGTGTACCCGAGCTAATATCTCAGTGGTCCTTTTTCCTTATCCCATAAAGGATAGCTTGACCATTTTTTTTTGAAGACACGATTCACAGACTGGATAAGACTCGAAAGTCAATGGTCCAAGAAGACTATCTTTCTCTAGTTTGTTGAGTCTGTCTTCTCCAATATGGCCTAACCTGAGGTGCCACACATACTTTTGGCTAATCCTATCTCTAGGTCTCTTTGACTTTATGGCATTCACTATTTTCTCGTTAATGTTTACACTTGCATCGGTATGCAAATGATAAAGACCGTCAATCAAGAAAGCACGTGCTACAAGTTTATTTTCAAAATAAATAGAACATATGTCTTTATTGAATAAAAATTATAATTATCCTGTGCCAGTATAGAAATAGAAATCAAATTTCTATTAGCTATAGGTACACGGTAATAGTCTTTTAAAAGTAAACTAAATCTTAACGATAGTCGCAGAGAGTAGGTTCCGAAGGCCATAGCAACAACCCTTGCTCATTGTCAACTCGGAGAGTGATCTTGCCTTCCCTCAGCCCCCTAACTTCTTCAAGACCCTGCATTGAAGTGCACAAATGAGCACTTGAGCCAAAATAAAAAATTCAACTAGAAGAAGAAGAAATCGTTAGATTAGTTTCAATAACGAGTATTTCAGATGTACCTTTAGAAGGCTCATCCTTCTTCCTGCTCTTGATAGTTGTCAGGTAGGTCAGACAGTTCCTCCTTCAATGGCCTTCGATGTTGCAATGAAAATATTTTTCTTTATCATTGGCCTTCTTAGGAACCTTTTTCTTGGGCTTGGCTTCATTCTTCTGCTTCTTTGCGGGCTTTTTCTTCTTCTTAAAAGAAGACTTTCTTTTAAAGGAAGTCCGCTCTATAGCTAGAACTGTGCCCCTTGAACTCTTCAATGTGCCCTCTACAGTCACCAGCATATTCAATAACTCAGACAAAGTAGCATCGATTTTATTCATATAGTAGTTCACGATGAACTACCCATATGAATCAAGAAGAGACTGGAGGATCAGATCCACCTGCAATTTCTTGTCCATGTTCATACTCAGCTTCTGAAGCTCCTCTATATCCTTGATCATTGTCAGATAATGATCGTTGATAGACTACCCATCACGTATCTTCACTCTGAAAAGTCTCTGAGAGACCTCAAAGCGAGCTGTGTGACTCTGTTTACCATACAACTCTTGTAGGTGAACCAGCATTTCTCTAGCAGTCCTCATATCTTCATGCTGTTGTTGAAGATCATTGGACATGGATGCTAAGATGTAGCACTTTACCTTGTTATCTTCATCCATCCACTTCTCAAGTGCATCTCGTTGATCAACAGATGGGTGAGCAGGTAACACAGGCACTTCCTGATCAAGAACGTGTAAGTTTTTCAGAATTGAGAACAATTCTCAGATTTTGGAGCCAGTCTTTGTAATTGGTGCCAGTCAACTTAATTGTATTTAGGATTCAGGCTAAGGAATTTGAACTCGACATGGTTATCTACAGAGAGAACAGTTTCTAGCTAGATTTTTGTACTTATAAGATTGTTTGTTCTAGAGACTTTAAAAAACAAACAAAGGTTCTCGCTATTTTCTCGAATCTTCCACACTCCTCGGGTGGAGAAATTGAAACCTATATGCGATCGATTTTAGATGGATACTGCAGTCCCATTAATCTATACACATCTCACCTAATAATTATTGATGAGTACAGACCAATGAGTGGACAACACTTTGTTCATTACTTCACTAAGCAAGATGCAGTGAGCTTGGTCTCTAAGTCTTGTGGCCTTATCTAACAGTTATTGGTACATTTCTTAGTTAAGTCAACTCATTGTTCACCAACAGATGCAAAGCCATCATTGGGACTCTCACCTAACAGTTATTGAGCCCAACCCCATCTCTACCTTGAGATATCAAATATCAATAGAGTGGTTGTACCTTTTTGATGGAATCGAACCACTATAACCAGTCAAAAACGATCAACTTCAGGAAGGCACCCGCATCTCTACAACAATAGAATACCTCTAGACTTAATATTTAATGAGAAGATTTTGATTTAGGTCTCTTTTAAATCAGCAGATCTAACATCCGACTGATTAAATTAGGTTAGCATATCAATATGTCTAACCATCCCGTCAGTATGGGTGAACTGAGTCAACAAGTAACCTAACACGAAATTGAATCTCCCAATATGATCAGGCAAGTTAAGATGCGTGGGAGTCCCCCTGTTGCTTTCCTTAGACACCAATCAGAATTGGCTAGATCAGATAATAAAATCAATTAAATAACCACCATCTAAATACTTGCCTTAGACACCAGATTAGTCGATTAGAATCGATTAGGTTAACCTATTGAAATGGATTCGAACCACTGAGTCAAATTCGATCTTGAGTCAATTAACTCATATCAAAATATGAATTAATGTGATCAATTATAACTAAATTCAACTTTGAGCTCCTTTGATCTAATTCTAATTATCTATCGATTAGGTTCAATCAACTGCTCAAAATCAAAAATAATTTCTAGCCTGATCTAATCAATTATATACTAATTATAGTTTGTTCATTAGACCTAATTTGTTCAACCCATACCCACATGAAACAACATAATTTTTTATCTAAAAATAATTTTTAGATTATGTTTCATTGCATGCAATTAGTGGCTCATGATCTTGAAACTATTTCAGATCTAAATCTAGTTTCATATATCAAATATATATAGTTTCAGATCTAAATAAAAATACATCACATATACATCAAATTTTAGATCTAAAACTAAATTCATATATATCAAATATATATATAATTAGATCTAAAATAATGATTAAAATATTTTAAAAATATCTTTTCAAAAATCGATTCACATCAAACTAGGACAACCTTTACAATATAGGGGATAAACCCTATATTAGGACAACCTTATATCAGTTTGATGTAAATTTTTAATCATTCTAATTTCAAATCTAAATTTAAAATTAAACATATCATATATGCTAATTTTTAGATCTAAAAAATTTAATTTAATTATTTTAAAAATAATTTTTTAAAATCGATCAATCTTATGCTAGGACAATCTTTGCAATATAGCGGATAAACCCTATACCAGGATAACCTTATATCAGCATAAAATTGATTTTAAATTATTAAAACTCTCAGATCTAATCTAAAAATTAGATCATATGTGTTTTCAAAACCTATGGCTCTGATACCACTGTTAGAAAATAGGATAAGTAGCATATATAGATTTCAAAACTTTGAAAGTCACGGCAGAAAACAAACAGGTTAAACCCTTTAACTCCCACATGCAATAGATCAAATCTAATCTTACCTAAGCCCAAGAGAAAACACATATATACAATCTGAAATTTAGATATAAATATGAGATCAGATCTCATTACCTTAGCACGGATAGATGTTCACCACTTCTGATGATTACGGATTCATAGATGCTTGAGCCGCACATGCATCCGACCTCTACGAGAATCCATCAGGATCTATCTTAAACTGATTTCTCCTCATAGAAGATTCTTCTTCCTAAAAAGAACCTTAGCCTTGAACACTTTGATCAATGCCTTGATCTGGACCACAGGATCAGCTCCTTGATCAATAGTCTTCTTCTTCTTCTCTTCGATCTTCAATCTCTAAGTCATCAAGCACTACCTTTTGACGTATAGGGAGAGGGGACACCCAACTCTTGGGCATGGAAAGGAAGAGAGGGAGGAGAGGAGGTGTGGTGAAGGGAGAGAAGAATTTTGTTGACCAAAAATTCTGTTATCTAGAAATCCTAGAGACCTCCCTTTATATAGATACTACCCTGACACATATTAGGAACCCAATTATCTTAAAAAGATAGATCCTTATCTCATAAGAATCTTCTACCTTTTTAATCTGATTTATACCAATTAAAATCAGATATAAATGGTATATAATCAACCCCTTTAAGCATGTACAAGAGGCGTTATAGAAATACATGTCATGTAGTTAGGATGCCAACTCTTGGAGCCCCACAATAGGATTTCTAATCAAATAAAAAAGGAGTGTGGCCTCACCTCTCTCTCCTTTATGCCACACAGGAGAAGGGGGTGAGCCCCACATGCCAAATCCAAGCGGTTGGCACCCCCTAGTCATTCCGAAAAGAAAATATTGTGCCTCCCTCTTTCCTTCAATTCTACATGCACACTAAGAGATAATTAAGAGATAATGTTAGGATAATTATGTCAACTAATTGACTTAATCAAATCTTCTTAGGCTCACAATCAAAAGCTTAATTAAATTCAAATAGATTTAGATTAGGTTCAAGGCTATGGACTTGATTAAATCAAAGTTTCGAGAAGAATTAGATTTAACCGTGTGCAAGCATGATTTTCATAAACCTAATAGGATTTTAATAAATCTACCCAATTAGAACTTCATAAGCTCAATTGATAAATTCAAGATTAAATCTCTTAATGTGTGATCCCATAGGTTCCATTCTATTTGGTAGTGAGATATATTATGATCTCCATCACAATATCATCGAAACTCTTTTTGATGGATTGAAATATTTTCAATTTTATCCTTCGAAAGCCATCGATCATCAAGATGATGCCCGATGAGTCTCACAATCTACCAGTGATACCTAGCAGTATGTGAAAGAAGAGTGCCCTATAAGCCAATCGTAAGTGTGTTGCGATGGAATTTTTCTGTATAATTTTTTAACTCATGTAATGATATTTATTATTTGAGACATTGATTCATCATATTAGCTGCATCTTATTATGACTAAGATTATGATGAATCTCAAAGATTAGAATAATGATTTTAGAAGACATGAATGGGTCATGCTAGTGAGACCTAAAATCCTAAAGTCCTAATCTTAAATATTTTTGATCGTCAGAATATTGAGTCGAAGATTAATATTCTGGATAGACTGGCATATCCTATATATGCTCGATAAAGAGGGTGGTAGATCTCACTAGCTACTTATATGGGATACTAATACAAGGATGTGAGTGCTCATTTGAAAAATGAGTCCACTAAATTGACTCGATGAAAGAAAACATCTTATGAAAGCCTTGCATGTCAAAGATGATTCTCTAAGTGAGAGATGTGCAAGTAATCCTTAGACCTGAGACCATCATAAAATCTTGTGCACATGAACCCATATTTTGGTTCATACCTAGACATGGCATTAAGATATGTACGGGATGTTTTGGATATGGTGGAGTGTATATGAAGGTTGTGAGTAAATCAATATGAAATCGATCGCTCCTAGTAAGAGGAGATCGCATCTTGTATATTCTCATTCGTTGATGATTCAGAAAAAATCTTTTGGCCAAAAGTAGAAAGGAGATTAGAAAAAATTTCTAATGCTTCTTCATTGAAGTCATTATTGGTTAATTGAAAATCGATATGAATGTGTGTTTGAGTTTGACATGATTCCATACTCATGAACATATTCAGAGTGCTGGGATGATCGAAGGATTGTATTGCACGGTAACTTGCTACTGAAGGATATATTTGATATTTTTATGAAATTTTTATATCTTCTAGATAGTCATTATATATTGCTAGACATCAATCTTAACTTGTAGGTTTTTGATCAAATTAAAGAGTTTAATTCAAATGCTAATTAGAAAGAGTTCTAATTTACTGAAATTGGATTAGCTCGATTGGACCTAAATCAGTTAGATTAAATTCTAATCAAATTAGGTCAGCATACACCCAGACCTACTACTAGCTAGATATGGAACTCAATGGGTCACACACATATAAAAATTGGCTAAGGATCCTTTTTAAAAAAGGTTGATTAAAATTTTGGATTCAATCAGGGTTCCGATAAGCATGCTAGCATGTGTGGAATCCCTAGCTATTTTAGAGATCAATTTGGTCTCATGCCTTGCTCATTTGCTAGCCCAATTTGGTGGGCATTTGGGTCACGTCAAGCCACCTAGAAGCAATCAAAAAAAGACACCATATCTAGTGTACATGCCAAATAACTAAGAGCCCAACTTAAAAAGGACTCTTGGCATTAATATGTAGAATGCATGCACACTTTATTTTTGACATAGAGAAGTACTAGGAATCCTTCTATTTTGGACTTTTATTTTTTATAACAAGTAGATCAGATGATGAGACACCTAGCACACCTTTTGAAGTATAAAAAATCTATCAGATTATGCATGAAAAAATTACTCAAAACATTGCTGCACGCACGATAGCTTTTTCTGGATGCGCAAAGGGATGTGAAGACTCCTTCTGTTTAGGGAATCTTAAGCTACTTTTTATCTAATAATTTTTGTGATAAGGATCAATTTTAAGTATTGATCATGTCATAAAAATCTAAAAAATTATCAGATTAAGAAAGGTTGCTTTTCACACCCTTTTCTGGGCGTGCGCGCGCGACAAGGAGAAGGTGCTCGCATGTCTCTTCGATGAAGAGTCCTTCTTACATATGAACTCTTATCCAAATAATGTGTCATTTGGTGATGGCCTTTTTATTTGAATAATGGTTTATGTGGCAAAATTTTAAACTAATTTGATGTGTGAAGAGATGCAAAAAGCATCTCGTTCTGGGCATGCACGTGTGAGAAGGCAGGAATCGACGTATCACCCCCTGAAGAGTCCTTTTGTTTAAGGACTCTAAGATAAGTGATACGAGGACTTGATATACTTTTCCAGATGAGGTGTGCCTTCTTTGTTAGTGCCCCATCTACTGCTATAAATAGGGGATGGTAGATGGGGAGATCATTCAATTCTTACATCCCCTATCCACTCCCTCTCTCCCTCTCTTACAACTCTAGGTTTTAGGACAAGGCTTGTTCTTTTAAGACAAGCCTAATCCTAATAGCTCTAAGGATTTAAGAGGTCTAGAAAAAGATGGTCAGGTCCAGTGGATGGTTTAGAAAGGTTCAGACTCAGGTCATGAGGAAGATTTGATCGATTAGTGGTTTGTTGAGTTCTAGGGGCTAGAACTCTTAAAGCAAGGTGAAGAAGGAGCACTGTCCTTGGTTTAATTTTTGTGTGGATCACCATTGGAGGGCGGACACTTGAATACCTCATAAAAATTAGATTAGCATTATAGGTATTCTTTTGATCTAAATTTATTGCATTGTACTTTGATTGATATAGTCAAGAGTTTCTGGGCATTAAGATTTTCGGTGCATCGGATGTTTTTAATGAAAATTTTAAACGTCTAATCCTTCCACTGTGCCATCAAAATCTAACAGTGGTATCAGAGCCTACCTTGATCTATATAATCAAAGGTTAAATTATTATCTTGATTGTGATCAAGCATGGGTTTTTAGTTTGGTTCAAGTCGGCTCAAGGGTTGAACCTGATTGAACATCCAAACCCTAGTATGTCTTAGAGATATGTTTTAGATATAAAATGCATAATATATGTGTAAAATTTTCTTAAGAGCTTAGTAGTCTAATTGAGCTTCATCACCAAACCGTCCAATCATAAGAGCAAGTAGGGTTCAGAGACTCTCTCTTCCTATTTAATAGGATACTCTTATGGCACGTAGGGGTGCCATTGTGATGTCCTTAGAAGAAGAACCATGAAAAGAATATTTTATATTCATGCATGTTATTAAAACTTTATGCATATATGATATACTTGAGATGCTTAGTTATAATCATATGGAATGATTATGATTTCATATCTTATAGATATGAATAGATGCCATGATTAGTTGTTATGATCATTAAGATATAACTATAAAAATGCATCATTGTGATTGAATTAGGATGTTCTTGAGGCAATTAAAGCCTTCATAAAAATTATATTAAGTCATAGTGTTATGAATCAGTAGCTGATCTATTTTTTTGAATCGATTAATTAATTGGTGTCTAAGAAGTATTTCAAGTATGGTGGTTATTTAATTAGTTTCATTGCTGGCCTGGCCAATTTTACTGGTGTCTAAGAAAAGCAACAGGGAGACCCCCACCAATCTTAATACTTTTCTGGCCAATTGGATTAGTTCGAATCTTGAATGAAGGTAGCTCAGTATTTAGAACACTACATATGCCTTCCTTCATGCCTAGTCAATATCCTGTCAAAAACCATAGTAGGTTTGTTATGATATCCACAAGGCTTGCTATAGGGATTGATGTGGATTTATCTTAGTGCATATTATATACTTTATGGCATATTTAGATATGTTGCTTTGTTGTGATATCCACAAAGGCATCATTTTTTAGATATGGCTATATGAAAATGAAGGGTCTGACTTAACTAAAATATACTATAGTTTGTTGTGATATCCACAAAGCTATGAGTATTTTTAGAGACAGATTATGTTGAGAGTTGCATGAGATGCAGTTGGATAGGTTTTCCTACTTTTGAACTAATTGAGGTTTGTTGTGATATCCACAAGGCTTCAATAAGGAATTAGGGTCTCAACCCCATTAAGAAACTAGATTAGGGTTTCTCGTTTGCCATAGGAGAGGACTATGGTATCCGATAAAATAG
Source organism: Elaeis guineensis (assembly GCF_000442705.2). Taxonomy (NCBI): domain Eukaryota; kingdom Viridiplantae; phylum Streptophyta; class Magnoliopsida; order Arecales; family Arecaceae; genus Elaeis; species Elaeis guineensis. The sequence continues at coordinate 62,831,072 of NC_025997.2, forward strand.
TGAGAGATATAACTAGTTTTTAAAAGTCTTCAACTAGTTATGCATGTCAAACTTGAGTGGTTTGCTTATACTATTATTCTTTATTTATGCAGATTTAAGTCTGTATTATGGCTTCTTTATTTTCACTACATAACACTATAGATAAAAATATGTTGACCCATCCCAACTATGTGGATGGATTGAGGAACTTGCAAGTTAGGTTCATATCGGAGAAGAACTCCAATGTTTTGGATATTTCTGACCTTGGGATGGTCAGTAATAATGAGAAGGCAAAAGATATTCATATGGATATTAACTATTTATTTTATGACAAGTTTGAACATTGGGAGTATAATTGCAAGAATAATCTTGCAAGTTTGAAGCATGGTGTTAGTATAGCACCAAAAGGTGTGTATATGATATAAACCTATTTTTCATTGAGTGGCTCAGACTCTGATACTTGGGTATTAGATACTGCCTATGGATCATATATTTATAATTTATTACAGCGACTACAGAATATCAAAGGTCTAAAAAGAGGTGACCTCGAGCTTTATAGTGTAAGTGGAGAGTCCATTAGCACAGAGGCTGTGGGAACCTGTATGCTTGATTTATCTTCAGACAAAATTTTAGTATTGAAAGACTATTATTACATGCCAAAGGTCATTAGAAATATTATTTCTATACCTTTGTTATTAAAATAAGATTATGAAATAAGGCTAATGGGAAATGGATGCTCCATTTTTTTTTCTAATGACTTTTATGGCAGTAGTTATATTGATAATAATCTTTTAATTCGTACACTCAATAAAAATATTTTTTATATTGAAAGAAATATAAAAAGAAAGAGAGAAGATGTGAATATCACATATCTCTGACATTGCCACCTTGGTCATATTAGTGAGTCAAGGATAAACAAGTTATACAAAAAGAAATTTTTTGACCTGTATGATTATGAATCATTCGAAACTTGTAAATCTTGTCTCATAGGTAAGATGACCAAGACTTCATTTTCTGGATATGGAGAGATGGCAAGTGAGTTGTTAGCCCTAGTACATACGAATGTATGTGGACCAATGACAACTCAGGCTAGAGGTGGATACTCCTATTTTATTATCTTTACAAATGATTTATCAAGGTTCGGTATGTGCATCTTATGAAACATAAATCCGAAGTCTTTGATAAGTTCAAGGAGTATCAATGCATGGTTGAGAAACAAACTGAAAAAAATATCAAAGTTCTTCGATCTGATCGAGGAGGAGAATACTTATCCAGTGAATTTCTTGATCATCTTAAAAGTAAAGGTATTCTCTCTGAATGGACCTCTCCTTATATACCTCAGTTAAATGGTGTAGCAGAAAGGAGAAATCACACTTTAATGGATATGGTGCAGTCCATGATGTGCTTCACTGATCTCTCAATATCTTTTTGGGGATATACCCTAGAGACTACCACATACATATTAAATGGAGTACCTTCAAAGTCTGTTGCAAGCACACCATATGAGATATGGAAGGAAAGGAAGCTTAATCTTAAACATCTTAAGATGTGGGGCTGGGATAATTTTGCTTCAGAAGTTGAAGATAGCTTTATTGATTAATAGGCTTTTGTTCTAAATTTCTGCAGCTGTAGTAAAGTAAAAAAAAACAATGAAATCATTGGGTTGCCTCCCAACAAGCGCTAAGTTTTACGTCTTTAGCCAGACGTCAAGTTTATTATTCATTATAAAGTGGATCACACAGGTAGATGGTGTCGATTCATTCTTTATGTGCAATTTCATCTACATATGGCTTCAGATGTTGGCCGTTTACCTTAAATGTATTGCCATTTCGGGGGTCATGAATTTCAATTGCTCCATGTGAGAACATTTGTGTGACAATGAAAGGTCCATCCCATCGGGATCGAAGTTTACCGGGAAAAAGGCGTAACCTGAAATTGAAAAGCCATACCTTTTGATTTAGCTCAAACGATTTTCTAAAGATATATTTGTCATGAAATACTTTGGTTCGAGCCTTGTAAATTCATGAACTCTCGTATGCATCGTTGCAAAGTTCTTCCAGTTCATTGATTTGCAACCTTCGATTAGAACCTGCATTCTTCATGTTAAAATTTAACATTCGTATGGCCCAGAGTGCACGATGTTCTAATTCAACCGGTAGATGGCAAGCTTTGCCATAAACTAGTCGGTAGGGTGACATACCGATAGGGGTTTTAAAAGCTGTACGGTAAGCCCATAATGCATCATCTAAGTGAAGAGACCAATCTTTTTTATCGGGCCTAACCGTCTTTTCTAGGATATGTTTAATCTCCCTATTTGACACCTCTACCTGACCATTAGTTTGGGGATGATATGGTGTGGCCACTTTGTGTGTAATATTATATTTTTTTATAAGTGCTTCAAAATGTTTATTCATAAAATGAGTCCCCCCATCACTAATGATCATCCTTGAGAAGCTAAATCGACTAATGATGTTTCGTTGGATAAAACTAGTTACAATTTTATTATCATTAGTTCGTGTAGCTATTGCCTCCATCCATTTTGACATGTAATCAACTGCCACCAGAATACATTCGAATCCAAATGAGGCTGAAAAAGGTCCCATGAAATCAATCCCCCAAACATCAAAGATTTCTACTACTAAAATGGGGGTCAGCGGCATCATATCCTTCTTGGATAAATTTTCTGTTCGCTGACATTGCAGACAACTTCGGCCAAATTCATGTGCATCCTTGAAAAGTGTTGGCCAATAAAATCCACTCTGTAGCACTTTTGCTGCAGTTTTTCTTCCACTAAAATGTCCCCCACATGCTGAAGAATGGCAAAAAATGAGAATACTTTGGAATTCACTCTCGGGGATACAACGGTGAATAACTTTGTCAGGATAGTATTTGAATAGTTCAGGTTCCTCCTAGAAATAATGTTTAATTTGCGAGAAAAATTGATCCTTTTCTTGTTTTATCCAGTGAGAAGGTACTTGTCCTGTTGACAAGTAATTGACAATATGGGCAAACCATGGAGGACGGCTAGAGGAGATTGCGAAAAGTTGTTCGTCAGAAAATTTTTCTTTGACCTCATCTATGCCTATCGTGTGTTCAACTAAGATCCTGGAGATGTGATCAGCTACCACATTCTCAAAACCCTTCTTATCTCGGATTTTCAGATCAAATTCTTGTAAAAGAAGGATCCATCTGATCAAACGTGGTTTAGTATCTTTCTTTGAGAGAAGATGTTTCAGAGCCGCATGATCAAAGTAAACTAGAACCTTAGACCCTAATAGATATGAGAAAAATTTTTCAAGGGCGAACACTACTGCTAGTAGCTCTTTTTCTGTTGTGGTGTAGTTTAATTGGGCATCGGAAAGAGTCTTGCTAGCATAATAGATCACATGTGGCTCCTTATTGATTTTTTGGACTAAGACGGTACCTATTGCAAAGTCAGAGGCATCACATATAATCTTAAATGGAATGGACCAGTCAGGGGGTTTTATTATGGGTGCTGTTGTCAGGGCTGTTCATAATGTGTTGAGTGCTTTCAAACAGTCTTCGTCAAAGACAAATGGTGTGTCCTTGGCCAACAGATTGCACAGGGATCTTGAAATCTTGCTAAAGTCTTTGATGAAGCGTCTATAAAATCCGGCATGACCTAAGAAGGATTGTATTTATCGGATCGAAGTAGGGGGTGGTAGTTTTGAAATGACCTCAACTTTGGCTTTATCTACCTCGATCCCTCTTTCAGAAATAATATGTCTTAATATAATTCCTTTCCGCACCATGAAATGGCTCTTTTTCCAACTTAGGACGAGATTTGCCTCCATACACCGTTTAAGAATTTTGGAAAGATTATGGAGACAATCCTCAAAGGTGGTTCCAAATACAAAAAAATCATCCATAAAAACTTCAAGATATTTGTCCACCATATCCAAAAAAATGGCCAGTATGCATCGTTGAAATGTAGCGGGTGCATTGCAGAGCCCGAATAGCATAGCCGAAAAGCGAAGGTGCCATAGGGGCAAGTGAAGGTAGTCTTTTCTTGGTCATCCAAAAATACAGGTACTTGATTGTACCCTGAATAACCATCAAGAAAATAGAAAAAACTTTATCCTACTAATCGTTCTAAGATTTGGTCGATGAAGGGCAATGAAAAATGATCCTTCCTAGTAATGGCATTTAGTTTTCTATAATCTATGCATACTCGCCATCCAGATGATATGCGAGTGGGAAGCAGTTCACCTTCTTCATTCTCAACCACAGTAATACCTGATTTCTTAGGTACTACTTGAGTGGGACTGACCCATTTACTATCGGATATGGGGTAGATGATTTCAGCATCTAACCACTTTACCACCTCTTTCTTTACTACTTCACGCATGTTTGGGTTCAATCTCCTCTGCATATCTCAATGGGGTTTGGCATTTGCCTCAAAATGAATATGGTGCATGCAAATGGAGGGGTCAATTCCTTTTAAATTGGTAATGGACCAACCGATAGCCTCTTTGTGTTCCTTCAGAATACCAACCAATTGTGCTTCATGATTAGGGGTCAAGTCTGATGCAATGATTGCCGGGAGGGTGTCATTGGGTCCTAGAAATACATACTTGAGTATAGCAGGAAGGGGTTTCAATTCTAACGTAGGTGGTGATTCTAAAGATGGGACTATTGGTGTACTAGCTAATGTGGGCAATAGCTCATACTTGATTGTCCATGGAGGAGTGGTTTTATCATGTGGTGTATCCAACAAGGTGTTAACTTCTTTCATATATCCCTCAAAGTCATAAACTCCAAAGTGAGCCAAGCAAGTATCTAAGGGGTCTGGTGCTAGAATTATGGGTGTTGCATCTTCTATAATATCTTCTACTGTATCTACTTCGAAGCAACTATCCATTGATGGTCCTTGGGAAGCACCAAACATATTCAGTCTCAGTTTCTTATTCCCAAATGATACATCCATGACTCCTGTCCTACAATTAATGCATGCATTTGCCGTAGCTAGGAAGGGTCGTCTTAAGATAATGAAAATTTATCTTGGGTTGCCACTTAGTTCCATGTCGAGAACCAAAAAATCAACTGGAAAGTAAAACTCATCTACCTTGACCAAGACATCCTCAAGCATTCCACGTGGTTCCTTAATTGATCTGTCGGCTAATTGTAGTGTGACTGATGTGGGTTTCAGTTCTTCGAATCCAAAAAGTTCATACACTGAACTAGGTAAAAGATTCACACTTGCCCCTAAGTCCAGAAGAGCTTTTTTAATGTGATAATTTCCTATAACACAGGAAATGATGGGGGCTCCTAGGTCCTTAAGTTTTGGAGGAGTGGCATGCTGGAAGACAAAACTAGCCTGTTCAGTGAGGCATACTTTCTTTGAGATTTGTGATCTAGATTTATGTTTTTGGGTACACAAATTTTTTAAAAATTTGGCATGAGCAGGGACCTGTTTGATTGCGTTTAGAAGGGGAAGATTAATTTGGACTTGCTTAAACAATTCCAACATCTCGTCGAGTCTTCCTCCCTTCTTATCTGCAAGAATAGGAACTTTCAGGGCATCCGAAAATGGGGCTTTAGGCAAGTAAGATGATTCTGGTGCAGTTGGTTCATTCTCTATTTTAAGGTCCTCCTTGTTCTTGGGTGATTTGGCTTCGGTTAGAGATTTAGGGTCAGTCTCATTGGTTTTACTAGTGTGTTCAATGACCTTCCTACTTCTCAGAGTCATGATTGATTTGGGATGTTCAGAAAAAGCTTCTAGGGTATTAGAGCTCTCAATCACAAATTGCCCTCTTGGGTTGCTCTCAGGTTGGCTAGGTAATTTTCCTCCTTTCCTCCTACTGAATGCAGTCGCTAGTTGACCTATTTGGGTCTCTAGCTTAGTAATGGATTGTGTGTGGGAGTTAAGGGTCTGAGTGTTGACTTCTAATCGTTCTAATACTTTCAAAACTTTTTCCTCAAAAGTTGAGCTGTGACTAGTAGTAGACGATTGAGGAGCATTTTGAAATTGATGGTATGGTCCATGCATATATGTTGGGTCCTGATATTGAGGTCGAGGTGCGGCAGGGCCAACCACTGGTTGTGGTCTCCAAGAAAGATTTGGATGGTTTCTCCAGCCCGGGTTATAAGTGTTCGAATATGGATCATTTTCTGGTCTGCGAGCTTGTTGGACTTGAGCTTGCTGAACCTGCTCGTGCACAAACTCAGGAAATTGAGGTGCGGCTGGGCATTCACTAACAAAATGGTTCGGACTTGCACACAATGCACAAACTTCTTGGATTGAGTTAGGTGGAATCGGGGATTGTCCAGTATTTAGAAGACAGTCTAATTTTTGGGACAGTTCATCTACCTTATTGTGGATATCCATGACGTTTCCAATCTGATAAATTCCACTTCTTTTTTGTTGAAGCATGGGTTGTTCTCTAGAGGTGGAAGACATATGATGTAGAAAATTCTCACTAAGTGTTTCAAAGAGCTGCCAGGCTTCATCCTCACTCTTTAGTATGAATGTCCCACCACATGATGCATCAACCATTTGTCGGTGTTTCTCCGATAGACTATCATAAAAACACTGACAAAGTTGCCATTTAGGGATAGCATGGTGTGGACATTTACGAATGAGGTCCCTTAACCTTTCCCATGTCTTATGAAAAAGTTCACCCTCCAATTGGGAAAAATTAGTGATAGCTTTTCTAATTTGATTTATTTTTCCAATTAGAAAGTATTTCTTGAGAAATTCTCTCTGAAGATGATCCCAAGTTGAAATGGTTATAGAGTTTAAGGAGTTTAACCAATGCTTGACTTTATCTTTAAGTGAGAAAGAGAATAATTTCAACCTAAGGGCATCATCGGAGAAGTTTTGGATTTTTACTGTGGAACAAATTTCAAAAAATTCATCCAAATGTTTGTATGGGTCCTCGTTACTAAGTCCATAGAATGATGGCAACATTTGAATAATTCTAGACTTAATCTCATATTGGGTAGCTTCTACTGGAGGTGCTTGAATGCATGGAGAGTAAGTATACGAGGATGGAGTGAAATATTCTCTCAATGAGCATGGAGGATTAGCCTCACCAGGTGCAGCCATGTTTCTAACTCGGATGGTCCTAAGAGTCTTTTCTAATTCTTCGTCTAATGGTTGCAATTCGGGCTTTAGTGATCGTCGACCTAACATGCAACTAAAAGGTCTATGTAGGACTATCCTAGTCTGTTAAGGATTATTTTTTTTTTAATTAAGAGGAGAAGAGAAGAGAGAAAAGAGTTTTAAAGAAGAGATCCTAAGAAGTCCTAAAACTAATAGAAGAATTAGTTGTGGTTAGATTTTAATTACAATCAAGTTAGCACGTAGTGGACTCTCTATCCTAAAGTTACCCTAGTTCTAGACAACTCCTAACTGTAGTTAGCCTTCAAACCCTCCAAGTCGGAGCTTGACCAACCAACTGGCCAGGTAAGTGTAAGGTCGGTGGGAGTCTCCCCGTTGCTTTCTTTAGACACCAATTAAATTGGCCAGGTCAGCGAACGGAACCAATTAAAAACCACCTTCCTTCGGGCCCAGTCATCTTGCAAACCACTTGCCTAGACACCAGCTAGCTGACCAAGTCTAATCTGGTTCAACTCTCAGGGTCACTTGTCCTAAGGAGCTCGAAATCCTTAGGGGTCAACATCTAATTAATTTTAGATTAAGGTCTAAATTATGCAAATGCAAGGGAGTGATTTGTGGGCCAAGGAAGGGTGATCAAATCTCCACCTTATCTTAGTTAATGGGTTGCGCCCTTAAAGTTACTTTTGGAGATGCAATGCAAAAAAATAAGGTGTCCAATCAAGTTAGAAATTTTTATATTTGAGGTTACGCTATTTTAGTTAAGTGTTATGAAATGTCAGTGGTTTTTTTTTTTTTTTTAAATTCAACCATTCCAAGGTCCCCGACAATGGTGCCAAAATTTGATGCGTAGTCGTTGATAGCATCAAAAATAACTCTACTCACTACGTAGGTAGGATGAGTTGAGATCGTATCCTCAGGGATCTTGAGCTAAGTTGAGATTGCAAAATAAAAGAAAGAAGTATTATTTTTGATTTACAGAATAAATTATCTTAAAATTGATGTAATTAGAAAATAAAGAGCTCGAGAGTTTTGAATTAATTTTGTACTAGCAGAGTTGTATCTCTTTTTTAATTAAATAGATGCTATTAATCTTAGAAAAAATATCTATCTTTCCTCGGCACACTCCATACCTATAGATCATGGCGTATCTCCGAAAAGTTTTAGGTAAACAACTCTTCTTTCCTCAGCACGCCCCATACCCATAGATCACAGTGCATCTCCAAAAAGTAAAAGTTGTTCCTAATATTAATGTAATAGAAAAGCATAAATAAAAGCATATGAAAACAAGAAAATAAAGAACTCATGATGATTTAAATAAAAAGCATAATCTTTATTGCATATAAAAAAATACAAGAAAGTTTAGAACAATAAACCCACTCTATGTCATTACAAAATTTCTTCTCCACTCCCGAGACTGCTAGCTTAGCTGCTCATGAAGTAGTCCCTTTCTATTCCTCTATGCAAGGCTCTAGAAGAATTTCTGGGCCCCCCTCCAATGGGAGTACAAAAGCCTTTTTATAGGTGTTAGGAGGGAGGAGTTTTATATGATTTTTTGATGTGGGACTAAAGAAAATACTAAGAACTAAAAGATGAATGGATGAGATGGAAAGATCACAAGTAGATAAAGAAAATACAAATTCTTCTTCTTGAAGTATTTCCAAGTATTAAATTTTTTTCTTTAATTTTAAGATCCCTCTGATCGCCTCGCCACTGTATCTACCTTGCCAAACTCCCCACGAACCCGTGCGCCTGCCTTGCCGCACCCGATGCCACACCTGCACGTCCGCCCGTGCATCCCTTCCGTGCGCCCGTGCTCGCACACGCACCGCCGCGTAACCTCACCACAACGTAACAGGAAATGCTACTTTTTGATCTACAAAAAGAAACTTTTGTTTCTTTAAAATGATGCTTATAACCTTTTTGGTTCCTTGTATAGTATCTCCATTTTCTATAATACCATATGCATCCTTCTTTTATTTTAATTTTGTTTTAAATCCAATTTTCTTCAAACTTGAGTCTTTTTGATCTGCGAATCGGACGCTTTGTATCGGCGATCACCTTTCCTGTAAAATATAAAAAAAAGTATCAAATTTTTAATAAATAAAATAAATTAAATATAATTTTTTACTTTAAATTACTTAAATTAAGTATTTATCAGTGTCCCATAGAAGATAAGGATAACAATAAGGTAGTTTTGGTTCAAATTCAAGTGTTGGTTGATCCTTAACATCAATTCAAATCAAATTTGAATTAAATTTTGAACCAAACTTTATCCTTATCTTATAAATTAAGAGAGAGGTCAACCAACATCAGAATGGTACAAAAAATCTCACACAAAAATACTTTATGCATGGAGAAATGTGGTGGTGTGAAGAGAAGAGTCCAACTCAATTTGGACTCTAAGTTTTCATTCAAATTCAAACCAATTTGAACTCAAATTTAAACTAACCAATTTTTAATTCGAAAGGACTCAGATGAGGATGTGGGAAAGGTTTCTATGCATGAGAAAAAATTACATAAAATATTTCTCACGTGAAGAATAAGAGGGTGCTGATAAAGGAGGTGCAAGGGATTCGAATTTGAATTATTTTTCTTATCTAATTAGATTTTTAACCCAACCAAATTAGGTTAAATCTAATTAGATCATTAAATCTAATTTAATTAGATAACAAACAGCTTTGATCAAATCCTAATCAAATCAAAAATTAATCAAGCTTAGATCTTGATCATATCAGGAATCGAACACCCTTAGCAATTAGGTCATCTTATAACCTAATCAGGTCAAACCAAATTGAATCCAATTCAATTAGATTCGATCCAAATCTCAATGTTCAATCAAATTGAGTTAATTAATAATTTAATTACTAATCAATCTTTTCATAATTTACTAATAATTAGTAAATTAATTTATTGTAACTTTTGCACAGATCATCAATCGAATTGGCTATTCTATCTTGGAACGATTCTTAATCATTGATCAGCCATATGATCAGTCAGAAACTTCTTTTGAGTGGGATCCCATAGGTTCGAACCTAAGCTGGTAGTATGGGAACAATCTTTCTATACCAATCAAAGTGACCATCTAGCAATGATACCCGACGTTCGGATAGGTTGAAAGATTGCAAAGCATCATTCAAGAATTTATTGGCATATGGTTACCGTATAATTCATCCCTTTGATCCAAATGCTCAAAGTGACCTAGGGTTTAACAGCCAACCCTGATATGGTCATCCATATTGTATTTCAATTTTCAAAATCTATCACATGGATTACTCTGGCCAAGATTTTACTAAATTAAAACACACTCATACATTAACTCCTACTTATTTTGAGTGGTCAATTCTATCTTGACTCACATACCGACTTCACAAATACTTGACTATGCCTAGAAACCTTTCATCACTGAATTAAAAATTGAGGTAGTCTGGCACCAAAGCATAGTGAGTTGCTTGCAAGTCACCGTGGTGATCTCAGGTCGGAGGGACACTCATACTCATATCCTTCGTGAGCTACTCTTGATAGCAGAGTGCTCAGCAATTGGTCACGTTCAGTGAGATGTACTCCTACGTCTCACTTGTATACCATACCAATGTCTCCACACTCTTTGGTTAAGAGGATAACTAATATACATGGCACACAACGACCTATACTTGATATAGCTATCATCCTAATAATAGTATATCATTTGGTCATAAACTTAAGGTTTAAGGACTAAACGATATATCCTCCTATATCGAATCAAATAGTCCTAAGGACTTCATCACATAATAGGAGATCAAAATGAGATGTACACAGTGATGGAAAAATCAAATAATATTTATTAATTTAATAATTTATATACAATTATAATGACACAACCGTCGACAGACTGACGATTGATTTTGGGACAATTCCCAACAGGTCTTTCATAGAGAATTCTTTGGACACCATCTTTTGACTATGGTCAGCATGAAAATATCATTCTCAATGAGGAAAATATCATCCACGTACAATACGAGAAATGTTATTGCACTCCTACTGACTCTCTTGTACACACAAGATTTCTCTTCATTTTTAATGAAGTCAAATGATTTGATTGCCTCATCAAAATAGTGGTTCCAACTTTGAGAAGCTTGCTTTAATTCGTATATGGACCTTTATAGCTTGCAGACTCTATAATCACTATCACTGGACATGAATCTCATAGGCTGCTCCATATAGATATCTTCATCAAGATATCCATTCAGAAAAGCAGTTTTCATATTCACCTGCCAAATTTCATAATCATAGTAAGCTGCAACAGTAAACAGAGTGCGAATGGATTTCAGCATGGCTATGGGCGAGAAGATTTTCGGATAGTCAATGCCCTCATGCTGACTATAACCTTTAGCCACAAGCCTAACTTTATAGGTCTCTAACTTACCATTGGCACCTATTTTTCTTTTGTAAATCTATTTACACCCAATGGGTATAATACCCTCAGGTGGATCGACTAAGGTCCAGACTTGGTTCGAGTGCATTGAGTTGATTTTTGACTTCATTGCATCTAATTATTTCTCAAAATTGATATCAAACATCACCTCATCAAAGGTAGTAGTAGGATTATCACTATGATCCTTATCTTCCATAAGAAATAGTTTCTTTACTTCCTCCATAAGCATACCCATGTACATTTCAGGAGGTCGGGAGATCCTGCTAGATCTACGAGGTGGTAGAGGAACATCAACTACTGGCTCATGGACTATGGGTTCCTGAGGATCTATAACTCTGGGCTCTTTACAGACTTTCTCTTCGAGCTTTACTAACCTCCCACGTGGCCATCCTGATAAACTATTTTTTTAGAAATATGGTGTTTCGACTCACAATCACATTGTGATCTTGTGAAAAGTAGAAGTAGTATCCCATGGATTCTTTTGGATATCCTATAAAGTGAGCTATAATATATCTATCCTCAAGTTATCTGCCATCTGTCTCTTGATATAGGCTGGACATCTCCCAGTCTTGAGATAACCCAGACTTGACTTCTTATCAAACCATATCTCATACGGTGTGGTAGGAACGGACTTTGATGGAATCTTATTTAACAAGCGAATGGCAGTTAGCAAGGCATGTCCCCAAAGAAATAAAGGTAGATCAGTGAAGCTCATCATGGACCGAACCATATCCAATATGATCCTGTTCCTCCTTCTGGATACCCCGTTGAGCTGAGGCATTACAGGAGGGATCCACTAAAAGATTATGCCATTATCCTTAAGATATCTCAAAAATTTCTTACTAAGGTATTCACTTTTTTTATCAGATCGAAGAACCTTTCTATTTCATGCCTGAATATTTTGAATTTTTCAAAGGCCTCAGACTTGTGTTTCATCAGATACACATATCTCTATATCTAGACAGATTATCGATAAAGATAATGAAGTAGGTATAACCACCCCTGACTTGCATATCAAATGATCCACACACGTCGGTGTGTACCAGGATAAGTAACTCAGTGGCCCTCTCCCCATCTCTTACAAAGAGAAAATTAGCCATCTTTTCTCAAAGGCAGGATTTGCAAGCTAGATATGACTCTGGGTTAAGAGAGCCAAGGATCCCATCCTTTTCCAGTCTATTTATCCTGTCCTCTCCAATATGACCTAGTCTATGGTATCATAAGTACTTCTAATTAATTTCATATTTGAATTTCTTTTGGCCTACGACACTCACTATTTGCTCGTTTAAGTTCACATTCGCATCAACATGTAAGTAATAAAGATTGTTAATTAAAAAATCTCGTGCAACTAATTTATTTCGTAAATAAATGGAACAAAAGTCTTTATTGAAATAAATTTTAAAACCTTTCTGTGCTAGCATAAGCACAAAAATTAAATTCTGACTAGCTCAGAAACATAATAACAATCTTTCAAATCTAATCTAACACAAGATGGTAATCGAAGTAGGTAAGTGCCAACAGCCTCTGCAGCAATCTTTGCTCCATTGCTGATCCGAAAGATCATGTCACCTTCCCTCAATCTCCTACTTTCAGATCCTGCATTGAAGTACATATATGAGCACTCAAGCTAGAGTCTAATACCCAACTAAAAGTAGAAGAAACTGTAAGGTTAGATTCTATTACGAGCATACCTTCAGAAGATTTATCATCTTTTTTGGTCTTTAGGTTCTCCAAGTATTTTGGATAGTTCCTCCTCTAGTAGCCTTCAGCATGACAGTGGAAACACTTTTCCCTTGCCTCAGCCACCTTTGGATCATCCTTCTTCAGTTTGCTCTCTTTCTTCTGCTTTTTCATGAATTTAACTTTCTTCCTTCTAGTAGACCATCTCTTGAAAAAAGAAGTCCGCTCTACAGCGAGAACAATACCCCTTGAACTTTTCAAGGTACTCTCCATAGTGACCAATATATCGATGAGTTTGGGGATAGTGCAGTCAAGTTTATTCATATAAAAATTCATAATGAATTGACTATGTGAACTAATAAGGGTTTGAAAGATCAGATCCATCTGCAATTTCTTTTGCATGTTTAGCCTGAGCTTTTCAAACTCAATATCCTTGATCACGGTCATATAGTGCTCATGGACAGACTGCCCCTTACGCATCTTCAGATTGAAGAGCCTCTTGGATACTTCGAAGCATGCAGTACGGCTCTGCTCACCATACAACTCTTGTAAGTGAGTGATCATGGCCCGAGCAGTGGGCATATGCTCGTGCTGGCTTTGCAACTTATTTGACATGGATGCCAGCACATAGCACTTGACCTGAATGTCTTCATCCATCCACTTCTTAAAAGCAGCTCTTTGATCAGTAGTAGGATGGTTTGATAGTACTACGGGATCTTGATCGAGAATATGACTTAACTTTTCTGAGGTTAGAATACTCCTAAGGTTGTTGAGCCAGTCTTTGTAATTGGTACCAGTTAAACGATTGGTTTTAAAGATGTGAGCAAGAGAGTTTGTGACTGACATTGTGGTTAACTGTGAGAGTAGAGATTCAAGTTAGATTTTTATACTTAATATTTATATTTACTTTTAGAAATTTTAAGAGATGTAAACAATGACTCCCACTAATTTATCAGATCCCTCCACTCTTCGGGAAGGAAACAAAAACCCTAACATGATAAAAGATTTCTAGTGGGTGCTACGGCTCCACCGATGACATGCACCTCACCTAATAGTTATTGGTAACATACACACCGATGCATAGGTAACTTTTTATCTTGATGCTTCACTAAGCATGTTTCAGTGACTTGGTCTCTAAGTCATACGGGCTCACCTAATAGTTATTGCCCACACTTCTTAGTTAAGCCCGACCCACCATTCACAAGTAGGTGCAAGGCCATCATTGGGTCTCTCTCACCTAACAGTTATTAGGTCCAACCCCATCCTTACTTTGGAGCAACTCTTTGCTAATAGAGTGGTTGCATGTTTCCAATGCAATTGAACCATTGTAACCAGTCAAGAACAATCAACGTCGGTAGCATGCCCGCACATCTATAATGGTGAAAGATCTATGGACTTAATATTTATGGAAAAGTTTGGGTTTAGGTTTTATTTAATCAGTCATCATATGATCGATCTAACTGGCATGGGCTAAACCCAATCGCTAAATGACCTAATTCAAAACCCAATCTTTTGAATTGCCCAAGTAAGTAGAGCTCAGTGGAGGTCCCTCCGTTGTCTTCCTAAGACATCAATAAATTGGTCAGATCGGCTAGTGAAATCAATTAAATAATCATGTATCATTAACTTACCTTAGACACCAATAGGTCGATCGATCAGGATTGGTTAGCTCATGCGAATCTAGCTCAAATCAACGAGCCAAATTAGGTCCTTAGGTTAATCGATTCTACATATAAGATTTAATCGATTTGATCAACAATAATTGTATGTTTATTAAACTAATTGATCTAACTCTAATCAATACTTAATTTGATTTGATCAATTACTTAATCAAATTAGACCTATATGAATCAAATCAAAACCCTTAAATGCAAACATATTACGTGACCTAATTAATGGTTTTCCCATGACCAAAACCCTCATGCACAAACATAAATTTCAGATTCTAAAATCATATTCAGATCAAAATTCATTGCATGAAAGTATGTTTTAAAATATGAAAATAATTTTTAGATTTTAACACACAAACATATATCATATATATGCATATAAAATCATATCTAAATAAAATTTTAGATCTAAGCATGATATCATATATCTCATATACTTATCATGGATCAGATTAAAAGTAAATTTATGATCTAAATATATAATCATATATCATATATATGAATTAAAATTTAGATCATATAAAAATTTTAGATTTTATACATGCATCTATATATCACATGAATATGAACTAGAACTCTTTCTGGATCAAAATTTAGATCTATGCATGCAATTACATATCAACTATATGTTCTAAAATTTAATCTAAAATCAAATTTTAAATTAGAAGATCCATCTATATATCTCATGTATCAAGAAAAAATCTGATTTTAAAATATTTTTAAAAATATATATATTAAAATTTAGCATATGAAAATTCATGGCTCTGATACCACTGTTGGAATTCGGAGTTTGGTGCATGCATATGTATTTCAAAATTTTATTTTCTAAACACCACAGTGGAGAACAAGATTAAAATATTTTTAATCTAAATTATGGATACATAAAAATATAAAACCATATGGATCTATCTTATATGCTGAAATTCAGATTATGATCAAATCACATACCTATTTTGTAATCTTTTTCTTCAAATCTGAACCTGAAAGAGAAGAGGTTTTCTCTTAGCCTCATAAGTATCTGACCTCTAAGAGTATCCACTTGGGATCAGCCTGGAACAGTCTTCCTTAATTTAAATTTTTATTCTCTAAAATTCAGCCTACTGAATCTGAACGAAACCTAGATTGTGATCAATGCTTGATTTCTTTCTTTGATCTTCTTCTTCTCCTCTTCTCTAGAGTTTCTTTTCTTGCTATGTGCTGCTACCAGATGCTAGAAACCAGCAAGAAAGAGGCACCCAAAAGCCTTTGGGCATGGGATTCCTTAGGATGCGCATCCCAAGAGAAGGGGGGTGTGGGACACCCAAGGGAAGAGAAAGGGAGAGAAAGAGAGGGTGTGGTGAAGGAAAAATTGCCTTTTTTCTTTGTAGGATCTTCCAGATTTCATCAAATCTAGGGTGGAATAATTTAAAAATTTTATCCTATGCTATTTCAAATCTAATGTCTACTAGATTTAATTTTATTATCTGATATTTAAAATCTAAAATAAAATCTAAAAGTATGAGAAGTATAGACATACCTCAAGGGTAATCTGATTACCCTGTAGATGATCTCAGCACAGCCCGAGGTTCTGATGTAGCCACGCAAGTGCCTGGCCTCTACCAGTATCTACTCAGGTAGGACCTAGAACATCTTCTCCTCATAAATCTATGCTCCAAAAATTAGATCTCTATCTGATTTGAAAGTGCTTCAGAACTCCTTCTGAAGTTGGAGCAGCAGCCTGTCGAAGATGTCCTGCAGCCTTCCTGTTCTAGGCGTCACCATGCCTTTTCTTTGCACCAGATGAACGTCCAACTTCTTGGACGTGAAGAGGAGAGATAGGAGAGCAGGGATGATATGGAGATGAAGGGAGGGGGCAGCAGCTATGATGGTGTTTCACAAAAACTTAAAACCCTAGGTGCAGACAGGGTTTATATAGACCCTGCTGCGCTGCGTAGTGCCACATCATTTGACCAATCAAAAAATTCTAATAAATTTTGAAAAAATTTTGATTGGTAGAGTGATATCATCTGATCATATCAGATAAGAACCCCCATCCTCTCTCCTATGTTGGTGCCAACTTTGGATAAGCACAAGCAAGGTGGCGCCTAAGAGTCCATGTTGATCAAGACACCTTCCATCCTTATCCACTTGGGGCGCCCACTTTAATCTAATTGGGCTCATGCCATAATTTGATTATGGTACCCAATTCAATGTGGATTTGGCATGTGGACACTCTATAAAAATCTTCCAATAAGCTCTCTTCAGTTTAAGACCCATATGTCAATATTTGACAGATATCCTAAAATGAAATTGGTAGGTGACAGGAATTAGCAGGTGCTTGTCTCAAATTCATCTCATGAATTAAAACAAGCCTTTTCTGAGCTGGACAAGCTTCATTTAGACTGAAAGAAACTTTTTCAAGATTCTCTGGATAAGTCAAATCATATTTGGCTCAGTAGAGAAAGAAAAGATTACACGAGGAGAAAGTTAGGCTCAATCGTGTGCTAGCACGATTTCCTTGAACCTAATTGGATCTTATCCAAATCAATTGGGTTAGCCCAATTGATGACATCCAGACCCTAACCCTTATTTGTGTGACCCAGTTAGGTTCAATTCTGTATGGTAATGAGACATCATGATCTCATCATCGACATCATCGAAACTCTTTTCGATGGACCAGAACTCTTTGATTCAGACAATTAGAATGATCGATCATCAATATCATTCTAATTGCTCCCAAAATCCACTAGTGACACCTAGCAGTATGTGGTGGCAACCCATCAAAATTGAAGATGAACCTCTCGATGCAGCTATCTGTGTGATTGAGTTCCTCTATCATGAGTCCCGACTGAATTAGGGTTAAGGTGAACTCGTCGAACCCAACATCAGTCATATGAATTAATCGATCGATCCGAGTCTGATGTGAAACTCCAATGGAAAACTCTTTTCCATTATTTTACTCTGCCATGGCCATGGGCTTAAGAACTCAATCTTTTGATTATCATAGGACTACTCCTCTCATCTACCAAGGTTGATAGATCCCATCTTGGTGCGACCTAGTTCCTACAATGAATATGCTACAGCCAACATACACCTCAGGGTTCCGAATGGCTAGGAGATCGAGTTATGGTGTAGTCAAACTATAACACACTCAAAGTGAACTATCGATGTACCTCAGGTCAAAGAACTAGACACACAACTGCAGCATCGAGCTAGTCATCGACGAGAAGGTAGACTTCTTTATGACTACTCGATATGGTCACGCTTAGTACTCTCGTTCTCAATGAATACCTGTACTCTCACTCCGATATCTTCACACCATAGACTCAAGACACATCTACCCTAAGGAAGTGATCGTACACCAATCTTCTAGATCAATCACCATCCTCATGATGATCCTATAGTCAGGAGCTGTTTATGAGTTAGTTATGTAAATTCATGCCTTAAATTTTCAACTCTTGAAAATATGAATTGATATTTCTACCAACTCAAAGGATGTATCATAGACACAATATACACAATGTGATAGAAGAATAACCTATTTATTGATTTATATTCAAAATTATAAATTTATCTTTAGATTTGTACAAGAATATGTCAGCCAATCTGGCATCTAGGGCACACATCTAACAAACTCCCACTTGACCTAACACCAATTGGCTACATATCTAAGTCCCATCTTCTCAAGGTGGGCTTCAATCTTTTGCTGGCCCAATGACTTAATCAGCGGGTCTGCCATATTGTCTGTGGAGTCGACTCTCTTAACCTCGACATAACCCTTTTTGAGATAATCACGGATCAGATGGAATCGCTGCTCGATGTGTTTGGACTTCTGGTGAGACCTTGGCTCCTTAGCTAGGGCTATGGTGCCATTATTGTCGCAGTAAAGAGGGATGGCATCCGATGACATCACTCCAAGCTCTGTGGCAAACTTCTTATACCAGAATACCTTCTTCATAGCTTTCGATGCAGTAATATACTCTGCCTCCATGGTGGAATCAGCAATCACCGTCTGCTTGAAACTCTTCCAGCTAACTGTTGTTAGATGTGTGCCCTAGATGCTAGATCGGCTGACACATTCCTCTATAGATCTAAGGGCAAATTTATAATTGTGACTATAAATGAATAAAAAAATTATTCTTCTATCACATTATGCACATTGTGTCTGTGATACATCCTTTGAGTTAGTAGGAATGTAAATTCATATTTTCAAGAGTTAAAAATTTAAGGCATGAATTTACATAACTAACTCATAAACAGCTCCTGACCATAGGATCATCACGAGGATGGTGATCGATCCGGAAGGTTGGTGTACGATCGCTTTCTTACGGTAGATGTGTCTTGAGTCTATGATGTGGAGACACTGGAGTGAGAGTACAGGTATTCATTGAGAATGAGAGTACTGAGCGTGACCACCTCAAGCAGTCATAAGGAAGTCTACCTTCTCATCAATGACTAGCTCGATGCTGCAATTATGTGTCTAGTTCTTTGACTTGAGGTGCATCGACAGTTCACCTTGAGTGTGTTATAGTTTGACTACACCATAACTCAGTCTCCTAGCCCTTCAAAACCCTGAGGTGTATGTTGACTGTAGCATATTCATTGTAGGAACTAGGTCGCACCAAGATGGGATCTATCAACCTCACTAGATGAGAGGAGTAGTCCTATGATGATCGAAAGATCGAGTCCTTAAGCCCATGGCCATGGTAGAGTGAAATAATGGAAAAAGAGTTTTCCATTAAGGTTTCACATCAGACTCGGATCGATCGATTAATTCATATGACTGATGTTGGGTTTGACAAGTTCACCTTAACCCTAATTCAGTCGGGACTCATGATAGAGGAACTCAATCACACAGATAGCTGCATCGAGAGGTTCATCTTCAATTTTGATGGGTTGCCACCACATACTTCTAGGTATCACTGATAAATTTTGAGAGCAATTAGAATGATATTGATGATTGATCATTCTAATTGTCTGAATCAGAAGAGTTCTGGTCCGTCGAAAGGAGTTTCGATGATGTCGATGATGAGATCATGACATGTCTCATTACCATATGAAATTGAATCTAACTGGGTCACACAGATAAGGGTTAGGGTCTGGATGTCATCAATTAAGTTTATCCAATTGATTTGGATTTGATCCAATTAGGTTCAAGGTAATCGTGCTAGCACTCGATTGAGCCTAACTTTCTCCTCGTGTAATTTTTTCTGTCTCTACTGAGCCAAATATGATTTGACTCATCCAGAGAACCTTAGGTAGGTTTTTCTCAGTCTAAATGAAGCTTGTCCAACTCAAAAAAGGCTTATCTTAATTCATGAGATGAATTTAAGACAATACCTGCTAATTCCTAGCACCTACCAATTTCATTTTAGGACATCTATCAAAAGTTGACATATGGGTCTTAAACTGAAGAGGGCTTATTGGAGAATTTTTGTGGAGTGTCCACATGCCTAAACCCAATTGAATTGAGTGCCATAATTAGATTATGGCATGAGCCCAATTGAATTTAAGTGGGCACCCCAAATGGATAAGAACCAAAGAGTCCTGATAAACATGGACTCTTTGGCGGCACCTTGTTTGAGCTTATCCATTGTTGGTGCCAACTTAGGAGAGAGGGTGGGGGTTCTTATCTGATGTGATCAGATGATATCACTCCACCAATCAAAATTTTTTCAAAATTTATTAGAATTTTTTGATTGGTTGAATGATGTGGCACTGCACAGCATACAGGGTCTATATAAACCATGCTGCACCTAGGGTTTCATGGATGAAATTATTTTATGCACAAAACCCAATAGATACTGACCCCTACTCTCTTCTCCATGTCCTCCCTGCTCTCCTTCCTCCCCTCTTCACGTCCAAAATGTTGAACGTCCATTTGGCAAAGATCTAAGGCGTGGTGTGCCTGGAACAGAAGGCTGCAGGACATCTTCGACAGGCTGCTGCTCCAACTTCAGAAGGAGTTCTGAAGCACTTCCTAATCAGATTTAGATTTGATTTTTGGAGCATAGATTTGTGATGAGAAGATGTTCTAGATCCTGGCTGAGTGGATACCGATAGAGGATAAGTGCTTGCATGGCTACATCAGAACCTCGAGCTGTGCAGAGATCATCTACAGGGTAATCAGATTACCCTTGAGGTATTTCTTCTTTTATCATAGTTTTAGATTTAATTTTAGATTTTAAATATCAAATAATAAAATTAGATCTAGAGAATTAGATCTGAAATATGTAAGATAATTTTTTTTTTAAATTATTCTGCCCCAGATTTGATGAAATCTGAAAGATCCTACGTAGAGAAAACGTTTCTCCTCCTTCAAGTGGTACAGAGCTAGGTTGTTGGCTCTATTTCAGATCTATTTTAGATCTGATTCTAATTTTAATTTATTTAATATTAAATAATTTCAAATATCACATCAGATATGATAAGATCTGAAATCAAAATATTTAAAATTAAATCTAAGAAGATCTAACATGCATGAGATGCATGACTAGACTAGGATTAATTGAATCCATGAATAGTCTTAAGTTTTATATTTTAATAAGATTAAAATATTAATTAAATATAATTTATTCTCTATTTTTTTGATATTATAATTATTATAATCATATCAAAAAATAGAAAATAAAATTAGAATTATTTCATAAAATTGATCTGTTGCATGCCTAGACTAGTTATAGAATTATTCTAGTAACTTATCTAGAATAATTTTTATTTTGAATAGTTTAATTTAAATTCTATTTTTTTGATATTACATGTGATGTATCAGATCTGAAAGTATGTTAATTAGATTGATTTTGATACATGAGATGTATCCAAAGCATGTATTAGTTAGATATTAAATTGTATATGTGATATGTTAATTTAGATCTAACTAGTTTTGTAGTTAAATTTATATTTCTGATTAAGGTGTTCCTCATAGCCGTTCGGTCATAAGAACAAAGTAAGATTTTAAGATCCTCTCTTCCCATTCAATCGGGTGATCACATGACGTGTAGGGGTGCCGCGTGTTCATCCTTAATCAGAAATCAAAACTTACTTTTCTGCAAAACCCTAGATCATGAAATTCTAGGATTTATTTTACATGCTTTGTTTATGAACCCAAACTTAATTAATGAATTAAGCTTATGAAATTAAGTTAGGTCTAATATTGAGAATTTCAGATCTAAGACATTTTCATAAAATTGGGTTCGGGCTTGGGTAGCTCAATTAGGTCTAGCAGTTGATCAAACTGAATCAAGAGTTGGTTAGGTGGGATCATGAAAGCTAATAATTGACTAGCCTAATAGGATTAAGTCTGGGTCAAGGTCGAATCACATTTAGATGTGACTCAATCATGTTAAGACCTAATTTGGCTCAGTGGTTAGAGCCTGGATTTTAGGCTAACCCAATTAGTTCTAGTTCAACAATTTGGTGTCTAAGGTAAGTTGGGCAGATGCGATCGATTGGTTTTTGTTGGCGCAAAAATCCATCTACGTCGGAGAAGCTGGAGGTGAGGGAGTCACGATCGCCATCGGGACCTGCAAAAGAAGTCTAAACCAGAGGTGGGGTTGCTCCGGCAAGACCCTCCAATGCTCAAGTCAGTTCTTTGCCTCAACAAGAATGGAGCGCTCGAATGAAAATTTAAGCAGAGTTTCTAGATAAAAATGAGAGCTTAAAGAATAACGTATCTGGGGTTTCCCTTTTATAGGCGGAGGGAGCAACCGACTGATAGTGATATTTGTAACTGTCTGGTAGTGGGCTGCCCATAGTCAGGAGGAGTTTGTTGCGAAGAGTAGTGGAGTGAAACCATGGCTATCACCGGGATGTGCCGCGTGGAGTCTGCCGTGGAGAGTGGAGCGGTGTCCGTTGTCGCGACTTGCCAGAGGATAGAGGAATTGTGCGGTATCCATCGTAGGAAGTGGAGCAGGATTGTGGCCATTATTGTGGCCTGCTAGGGAGTGATGGAGCCGTGCGAAATCTGTCACAGGAAGTGGAGCAGTGTCGTGGCCGTTACTGCGGCCTGCCAGGGAGTGATGGAGCCACGCGAAATCTGTTACAGGAGGTGGAGCAGAGTCGTGGCTGTTGCTGCGGCCTGCCAGTGGGTCCAGGCCTATCGGTCGAAGTTCGGCTGGAGTGTCTGGCGGAGAGAGGTGGCTAGCCACCCGTCTGAGAGGAGCTCGGAGTCCGACTCCCATAGGAGTCCGGATAAAGTCTTCCTTCAGTCGAAGTCAGAGATGAGGTCTGACTCCCGTGGGAGTCCGGACAGAGTCTTCCCGTAGATGGAGTCGGAGACGAGATCTGGCTCCCGTAGGAGTCTGGATGGAGTCCACCTGTAATTAAAGTCAGGGGCAAAGTCTGGCTCTCGTAGGAGTCCGGATGAAGTCTACTTGCAGTAGAAGCCGGGGATGAAGTCCGGCTCCCGTAGGAGTCCGAACGCAGTTCACTTACAATTGGCGTCGGGGGTGAAGTCCGGCTCCTGTAGGAGTCTGGATGAAGTCTTCCTGCAGCCGGAGTCATGGGCGGAGCCTGGCTCCCGTAGGAGTCTGGGCGAAGTCTGCCTGCAGTCGGAGATGGGGATGAGGTCCGGCTCTCATAGGAGTCCGGGTGGGGTCTGCCTGCAGTTGAAGTTGAGGGCGAAGTCTGGCTCCCGTAGGAGTCCGGACGAAGTCTACCTGCAATTGGAGTTGTGGGTGAAGTCCGGCTCCCATAGGAGTCCAGATGAAGTTTACCTGTAGGTGAAGTCGTGGGCGGAGGCCGGCTCCCGTAGGAGTCCGGGCGAAGCCTGCAGGTGAAGTCATGGGCAGAGTCCGGCTCCTGTAGGAGTCCGGACGAAGTCTTCCTGCAGCTGGAGTCGTGGGTGGAGCCCGGCTCCCGTAGGAGTTCGGGCAAAGTCTACTTGCAGCCAGAGTTGGGGATGAGGTCCGGCTCCCGTAGGAGTCCGGGTGGGGTCTGCCTGCAGTTGAAGTCGAAGGCGAAGTTCGGCTCCCGTAGGAGTCCGGATGGAGTCTTCCTTCATGTGAAGTTGGGGGAGAAGTCCGGCTCCCGTAGGAGCCCGGACGAAGTCTACCTGCAATTGGAGTTGTGGGTGAAGTCCGGCTCCTGTAGGAGTCTAGACGAAGTTTACCTGTAAGTGAAGTCGTGGGCGGAGCCCGGCTCTCGTAGGAGTCCGGGCGAAGCCTGCAGGTGAAGTCATGGGCGGAGTCCGGCTCCCATAGGAGTCCGGACGAAGTCTTCCTGCAGTCAGAGTCATGAATGAGGTCCGGCTCCCGTAGGAGTCTGGGTGGGGTCTGCCTGCAGTTGAAGTCGAGGGCGAAGTCTGACTCCCGTAGGAGTCCGGATGGAGTCTTCCTTCATATGAAGTTGGGGGCGAAGTCCGGCTCCCGTAGGAGCCCGGACGAAGTCTACCTGCAATTGGAGTTGTGGGTGAAGTCCGACTCCCGTAGGAGTCCAGACGAAGTTTGCAGGTGAAGTCATGGGCAGAGTCTGGCTCCCGTAGGAGTTCGGACGAAGTCTGCCTGCAATTGGAGTCGACCACCGCCAAACTTGGGTGGAATCCGCCCGTCGTGGTGAGTCAGGTCGACGTTGGTGGGGGTCCATCCATCGGCAGAACTTGGGAATGTTGTGGAGGCTCGACCGCCAGAGAGGTTCGGTGAGGTATCGTCGGAGGTCTGACGCCAGTAGAATCCCCGAGGGGTCACTCCTGACACGAACTTCGGTTGGGGAGAGAGGTTTACACCCAACACCAGTCTCCCTACTTTCGAGTTTGAGTTTCGATTGAAGAAAGTACAAAAAATTTTCACAGCCGAAGTCGCTTCCTTGAATTCGGCACACGACCATCCTCGAAAATCTTGGTATTTAATGCGTGTGTACTGGAGCCTTTTTTCGATTAGGGCGATCCAAAGAGTCCTTTCGAAATTTCTACCAGAGCGTAATCCTAAGCGTCACGCCATAATGGTCCGCGAACGATCAACCCTATGCCGCGGTGAGTGGGACAGGTGGCGGGCACTGGTTGACCTAGGGATATCTGCCACCATAACTGCGCCAGGCCCCGTCGCTTATTTAAGCCTCCACCTTTTCTCCAGGGGCTTCACTTCGCCTGAGGGTCGACACTTTTCTTTCGTCTGAGAGTTTAGCCACCCAGCCACTCCATCGGTGCCCTTTTCGACTCCGAGCGCCCTTCGCACCAATCATTGCCATCCCCACCGGCTCCCCGCCATTTCAGTCCCCCGAGCCCCTCTGAGGGGTTCTCCCGTCGGGGCCCCCACCCCGGAGGTCAACCTCGAGAGGATGCCACGGACCAAGAGGAGTGTGAGGAGGAAAACAGTGGCCTGCGAGTTCTCTGACTGTCAAACTATCACTGAGGGTTTCCATCACCTTAAAGGGGGCTCGAGGGAGAATTATTTCAACAACAGGGGTTTAATAACGGGAAAAATCGATGAGGGCATTCTGCCCAAGAATTTCAGAGTAGCTGAACGGAGCGACACCGGTCAAGGGGGCAGAGTTGTCGTCACAAGCTATGGCAGGATTCTTGACGTCGTCGGGGCCGAGGGACCAGAAGCGGTCAGCGCCGACGGTGGGGCAGTAGAACTTGTTGCGGGGATGGTAGAAGTAGCGCATGCCGACCTTGCCGGAGTACCTAGGACGATGGCCGTCGTGGAGCGCACGGTGGTGGCACATGCCTCCGGTGCCATTATGGCCTCCGAGGTACCCCCGGTTCTTCTTGATGCAGGTCGTCGTCGCCGCTGCCGTTGCCTTCGCTGCCCCCTGAATTCTATCCCATCCTTTTCCCCCTAGGGTTGGGGTTTTGGCGACGGAGTGGAACAAGGCGGGGGCCGAGAGCCGAGAGGTTTATCACACGCACTGGAAAATACTGCTGAGAAGGACGGAACCGGAAAGAGAAGTCGACAGCTTGAAGTGGTCTCCGGTGTATTCCTTTCGAGTCTTGTAGTAACGTCTTCTTTTTCTGACCCTCCGGGTCTTGTAACATACATCTTGTTAATCAAAAAATGAGAAGGAAATTTTGTCACTTCATTCGCATTTTGCATCGAATTGCTGCCTGCCGAACTTCTTTCCTTTACCCTTGTTATTGTTGTATTCCCTTCTCTCTCTTTCTTTTTTTTTTTTTTTTTTTTGACATCGTCCGGAGGTTACTGGTTGTTGCCACGTCGGCTCGCCTTTCCAGTTATCCTTCTTCTTCAACCTTAATGGCTGTATATTTAATAAATAATATGAGAAAAAAAATTTCTGCTACCTCCTTTACTCATGTGTTGAATTGTCGCTTGCCGAGCTTCTTTCGGCCTTTGCATCGTTTGAAGCTACCCGATTGCCATCGCATCGACCCATCCTTTCGTCCATGGCCATGGATTTGCCTGGGGCCGCTCGGGTTTGGCGCCCCCCATCAGGGCTCGAGCTCGAAGGTCTGAGCTTCTCGTCACCCTGAGGAAGTCATCTTATCTCGGACTTGCATTGAGAGAAAGCTGGGGTTCTTGACAAGAACCCCAATCCCTGCTGAGATGAGGTTCTCTGCATTCTTTGATGCTGTTTGTTTTCCATTCGTCGCTGACGTAGTCCATCACTTTATTTTTTAACTCCTCTCCCCTCTCCCCTTTTTCTTTTTCGAGTGGGATTTTTCCCTCTGCTCTTGGTGGGGTTGCGAGAGTCCGGCTCCCGTAGGAGTCCGGGCAGAGTCTTTTCGCAACCAGAGTTGGGGATGAAGTCCGGCTCCCGTAGGAGTCCGGACGGAGTCTTCCTGCAGTCAAAGTCGAGGGCGAAGTCTGGCTCCCGTAGGAGTCCGGACGAAGTCTTCTTGCGAAGGGGCCGCTGGGAAGGTCCCCTTCTTCCCATCTGGTCTTGAATGACCAGACCTCAATTGGTGCCGGGGTGAGGTTCTTCCCTTATTTATGTTGTAACAGGTTTTAGCTCTGGTTAGGATGAGGTTCTCCTCCTGTCCCTAACGCGGCTGTAGGGGCACATATGGGTGCTGCTGGGCCTTTCCCCCCATCCGATCTAGGTGTAACCGGGCCTTCGACTTTGCTCACGTTAGGATGAGGTTCTCTTCCTGTTCCTAACATGGCTGTGGGGGGCATATGGGCGTTGCAGGGCCTCTCTCCCCATCTGATCTAAAGAGAATCGGGCCTTCAACATTGCTCACGTTAGGATGAGGTTCTCCTCCTGTTTCTAACATGGCTGTGGGGGCACATATGGGCGTTGCAGGGCCTCTCTCCCCATCTGGTCTAAAGAGAATCGGGCCTTCGACTTTGCTCAAGTTAGGGCGAGGTTCTCCTCCTGTCCCTAACAGGGCTATGGAGGCACATATGGGCGTTGCTTGGCCTCTCCCCCCATCCGGTCTAAAGAGAATCAGGCCTTCGACTTTGCTCAAGTTAGGGCGAGGTTCTCCTCCTGTCCCTAACAGGGCTGTGGGGGCACATATGGGCGTTGCTTGGCCTCTCCTCCCATCCGGTCTAAAGAGAATCGGGCCTTCGACTTTGCTCAAGTTAGGATGAGGTTCTCCTCCTGTCCCTAACAGGGCTGTGGGGGCACATATGGGCATTGCTTGGCCTCTCCCCCCATCCGGTCTAGGTGTAAATGGGCCTTCGACTTTGCTCACGTTAGGATGAGGTTCTCCTCCTGTTCCTAACATGGCTGTGGGGGCACATATGGGCATTGCAGGGCCTCTCCTCCCATCTGGTCTAAAGAGAATCAGGCCTTCGATTTTGTCGAGATGAAGTTCTCCTCCCACTTCCAACACGGTTTGTTTTGACTATCCTGTCGATATAGGCTTATGCCAAGGGAGGAGATATGTAGATATGCAACTTTTATTTAAAATAAAGTTATCGATAATACATTCGTAGGTTTTCCAAGCTCCATAGTCGCGGGAGGTCTGCTTTTCTGAGCTCCTTGAGGTAATAAGTTATGGGCCGGACTACTTCTTTGACTTCATACGGGCCTTCCCAGTTTGGGGCAAGCTTCCCTTGATCCTGAGGTTGCGAGACGGTGGCTCATCGAAGCACTAGATCTCCTGCTCTAAAGACCTTATTCTTGACCCGGGAATTATAATAGCGGGCAACTTTCTGTCTGTAGGCTGCCATCCGAACTTGAGCTACCTCCCACTTTCTTTCCAATAAGTCGAGGTTGGCTTTAAGACCTTGCGAATTGTGATGTTTGTCAAATGCCATGACTCACACCGACGGGAGTTTAAGCTCAATTGGGATAACAGCCTTCGTTCCGAAGGCTAAAGCAAAGGGAGTCTCCCCCGTGGGCAGTCTTTAGGTAGTTCGATACACCCACAGCACATGATAAAGTTCGTCTGCCCAAGTTCCCTTCGCCTTTTCGAGCCTTATCTTGATCCCTTGCAGTAGGGTTCTGTTGGTCACTTCAGCTTCGCCGTTCGCTTGAGGGTGGGCTACTGATGTGAAGTTGTGGGAGATATTTAGATCTTCATAGAATTCAGTGAATCTTGCTCCCGTAAACTGCCGCCCGTTATCAGTGATTAGGGTTCTTGGCAGACCGAACCTGCAAACAATTGACTTCCAGACGAAATCTTGCACTTTAGCTTCGATGATTTTTGCCAGTGGTTCGGCTTTGACCCACTTGGTGAAGTAGTCAATCGCTACCAGGAGGAACTTTCTCTGCCCCGACACCACAGGAAAGGGTCCAAGGATGTCCATCCCCCATTGCGTAAAAGGCTATGGGGCACTTAAGGGTGTAAGCTTGGTGGCGGGCTATCTCTGGATGTTGGCATATCTCTGACATCGATCATACTTTCTGACGTATTCAATCGAGTCATGATGCATTGTCGGCCAGTAATATCCTTGGTGGAGCAACTTGTGGGATAAAGATCTAGCCCCCAAATGGCTTCCGCAGATTCCTTCATGCACCTCCCACAAGGCGTAGTCAGCTTTCGAAGGTCGAAGACATTTTAAAAGGGGCAAAGAGTATGATCTCTTGTACAACTTGCCCTCATAAAGGATGTACCAGGAGGCTTGATTTTTGAGCTTTCGAGCTTCTTTTGCATCCTAAGGGAGAACCCCATCTCTGAGATATGCTATCAGTGGGTCGATCCAGCTGGGCTGGTGGTCAATTTTCATCACGGGCTGTGATTCTTCCGTACTCGGGCACTTGAGAACTTCAAAGAGAACACCATTGGGTAATTCGGCCGGAGCCAGTGTTGCCAGCTTGGAGAGAAGGTCGGCCCTGGTATTTTTCATTCTCAGAATCTTCCTGATGTTGAAGCTACTGAAGGCGGGGACGAGCTCCTTTACCTTTTCAAGATATCTAGCCATGCTGTCCTCCCGCGCTTCGTAGTTTCTGTTGACTTGTCCCACTACTAGTTGGGAGTCGCTGTGGACCTGGAGCCGATCTACTCCCAGCTCTTTGGCGATCTTCAGTCCTGCGATCAGAGCTTCATATTCTGCTCCATTGTTTGTTGCGAGGAACTCGAAGTGCAGAGCGTACTCCGCAATGATTCCCTCTGGACTGATCAAGATCAGGCCCGTGCTTGCGTCTGAGATGTTGGAAGACCCATCCATGTAGAGGGCCCAAAAGCAACCAGAGGGATCTGCTTCTTCTTTGGGGGAGTTCGATCGGGACTCTAGGCCGTCAATTTCACCTTGTTCAGGTTCGACCTCCTCTGGGATAGTACACTCCACTATGAAATCTGCCAATATCTGGACCTTCACTGCTGGCCTGGGTCGATAGTTGATGTCGAATTCTGTGAGCTCGATCGCCTATTTTGCCATCCTCCCGGAGGCGTCCGCCCAGTGTAGAATCACCTTGATCGGTTGGTCGGTGAGCAGCGTTATGGTGTGCCCTTGAAAGTAGGGTCGGAACCTCTGGGCTGCAATCAACAGGGCGTAAGTCAGTTTTTCTAATTTGGTATACCTGATCTCGACGTCTCTCAACACGCGACTGACATAGTAGATCGGTCGTTGGACTTTTGCTTCTTCCTTGACAAGGACTGCCGCGAGAGCCATGGGAGAGACCGCCAGGTATAAAAACAGTTCCTCTCCAAGCTCTGGCTTCGCCAACAGCAGAGGTGAGCCGAGGTAGCTTCTTAGTTCTTTGAACGTCTGTTGGCACTCAGGGGTCCAACAGAAGTTCTTCAGCCGCTTGATGGTTTGAAAGAAGGGTAAGCACCGTTCGGCTGACCTCGCGACGAAGCGACTCAGGGCTGCTACCCTCCCTGTAAGGCGCTGAACCTCTTTTATCGACTTCGGGGTGGCCATCTCCTGGATGGCGTGAATTTTCTCTGGGTTGGCTTCGATTCCACATCCTGATACCATAAAGCCTAGAAACTTCTCCGAGATCACTTCGAAAGTACATTTGGTCGGGTTCAGCTTCATCTTATATTTTTGGAGGGCACCAAAGGCCTCCTCGAGGTCGACAACATGGTTCATGAAAGATTTGCTTTTCACGAGCATGTCATCTACGTAGACCTCCATATTGCGGCCGATCTGTTCCTTGAAGATTTTGTTCACCAGCCGTTGGTAGGTTGTGCCTGTATTTTTGAGGCCGAAAGGCATGACCCTGTAACAGTAAAGACCACGATTAGTAATGAAAGCAGTCTTTTTTTCATCTTCCGGTGCCATCCTGATTTGATTATAGCCGAAGAATGCATCCATAAAGGTGAGGAGCTCATGGCCTGAGGTCGCGTCCACCAGTTGATCAATTCTGGGCAGAGGGTAGCTGTCCTTTGGGCAGGCTTTATGCAGCTTTTCGAAGTCTATGCACATCCTCCACTTGCCGTTTGCCTTTTTGACTAGGAGAACATTGGAAATCCAGTCAGGATAATTGACTTCCCTAATGAATCTGGCTTTCAGGAGTTTATCCACTTCCTCGGCTATCGCTTTCTGCCTCTCTGGTGCATGACCTCAAATTTTCTCTTTCGTCGGTCGATGCTTGGGATCGTCGGCCAGGCGGTGCTCCATGACTTCCGTGTCAATCCCCGGCATGTCTGCTGGAACCCAAGAGAAAATGTCTGCATTCTTTCGTAGAAAATCGATGAGATGCGTCCGAACCTCTTCCCCTAGGTTGGAGCCGATCTTCACCACATGCTCTGCATTCCCGTCATTCAAAGGGATCGAAACCAGGTCTTTGATTGGGCCACCCCTCTCCTCAGTGAGGTCGTCACGGGCATCCAGCCCATCAACTGGACAGGGGTCGGATTGGTCGCTTCTTTGCAAGGCTATGTTGTAGCAGTGTCTGGCCAGGGCTTGGTCTCCTCTGACCTCTCCAATCCCCTGGTTGGTAGGGAATTTCAACTTCAAATGGTAGGTTGACACGACGGCTCGGAGAGCATTGAGGCCAGGTCGGTCGAGGATCGCGTTGTAGGCTGACGGCGCCTTCACCACCAGAAAATTCACCAGAGCCCCGGATTGTCTTGGATATCGACCCGCAGCTACAGTCAAAGTTATCACTCCCTCCACCAGGACAGCATCGCTGGTAAACCCTACTAGAGGGGAGCTAATCGGCCTCAAATGGCCATCAAGGATGGACATTCTTGAGAAGGCATCGTAGAACAAAATGTCGGCCAAACTTTCATTGTCAACAAGAATGCGGCGGATGTCGTAATTAGCTATATTCAAGGAAACTACAACCACGTCGTTATGAGAAAATTGAACTCCCTGAGAATCTTCTTTGGTAAAAGTTATGGATTCCTCGATCTTTTGCTGCTTGGGAAGTCCGACCAATACGCCGGTCGCTCCCTGTCGGGATTCTTCCGAGATGGTGTTAGCGAAATCCGTCGGAGGTCGATTGTCCGACCGCTCTATGCCGGCGGCTGTTGCCGGAGGATGTGGGGCCTGAGAAACTAGAGGCAGAGCCGGAGCCTGAGATCTGGCCGTGGAGGCCGTGGGTCGCCGTGTGGATGCTTCGTGAGAAGGCATCGGGTGAGGATCTAGCGGGGGAAGGAGGAGAAGATGCCGAAAAAGATGATCGGAGGTGGTCCCATTGAGCGCTCCTTTAAGAACAAGGGTACTGCGAAGACACAACCCTTCCTCTAGCACCAATCCTGTTGGTGCAAAAATCCGCCTGCGTCGGAGAAGCTAGAGGTGAGGGAGTCGCGGTCGCCACCGGGACCTGCAAAAGAAGTCTAAACCAGAGGTGGGGTTGCTCCGGCAAGACCCTCCGACGCTCAAGTCAGTTCTCTGCCTTAATAAGAATGGAGCGCTCGAACGGAAATTTTAGCAGAGTTTCTAGGTAAAAATGAGAGCTTAGAGAATAACGTATCTGGGGTTCCCCTTTTATAGGCGGAGGGAGCAATCGACTGATAGTGATGTTTGTAACTGTCTGATAGTGGGCTGCTTATAGTCAGGAGGAGTTTGTTGCGAAGAGTAGTGGAGTGGAACCGTGGCTATCACCGGGATGTGCCACGTGGAGTCTGCCGTGGGGAGTGGAGCGGCGTCCGTTGTTGTGACTTATCAGAGGATGGAGGAATTGCACGGTATCCATCGCAGGAAGTGGAGCAGGATCGTGGCCATTATTGTGGCCTGCTAGAGAGTGATTGAGCCGTGCGGAATCTGTCGTAGGAAGTGGAGCAGTGTCGTGGTCGTTACTGTGGCCTGCTAGGGAGGGATGGAGCCGCGTGGAATCTGTTGCAAGAGGTGGAGCAGAGTCGTGGCTGTTGCTGCAGCCTGCCAGTGGGTCCAGGCCTGTCGGTCGAAGTTTGGCTGGAGTGTCTGGCGGAGAGAGGTGGCTAGCCACCCGTCTGAGAGGAGCTTGAAGTCTGGCTCCCATAGGAGTCCGGACGAAGTCTTCCTTCAGTCGAAGTCAGAGATGAAGTCCGACTCCTGTGGGAATCCGGATGGAGTCTTCCCATAGACAGAGTCAAAGATGAGATCTGGCTCCCGTAGGAGTCCGGATGGAGTCTACCTGCAATTAAAGTCAGGGGTGAAGTCCGGCTCCCGTAGGAGTCCGGATGAAGTCTGCTTGCAGCAGAAGCTGGGGATGAAGTCTGGCTCCCGTAGGAGTCCAGATGCAGTTCACTTGCAATTGGCGTCAGGGGCGAAGTTCGGCTCCCGTAGGAGTCTAGATGAAGTCTTCCTGCAGCCGGAGTCATGGGCGGAGCCCGGCTCCCATAGGAGTCCGGGCGAAGTCTGCCTGCAGCCAGAGTTGGGGACGAGGTCTGGCTCCTATAGGAGTCCGGGTGGGGTCTGCTTGCAGTTGAAGTCGAGGGCGAAGTTCGGCTCCCATAGGAGTCCGGACGAAGTCTACCTGCAATTGGAGTTGTGGGTGAAGTCCGACTCTCGTAGGAGTCCAGACGAAGTTTACCTGTAAGTGAAGTTATGGGTGGAGCCCGGCTCCCTAGGTGTCCGGGAGAAGCCTGCAGGTGAAGTCATGGGCGGAGTCCGGCTCCCGTAGGAGTCCAGACAAAGTCTTCCTGCAGCCGGAGTCATGGGCGGAGCCCAGCTCCCGTAGGAGTTCGGGCGAAGTCTGCCTGCAGCCGGAGTTGGAGATGAGGTCCGGCTCCCGTAGGAGTCCGGGTGGGGTCTGCCTGCAGTTGAAGTCGAGGGCGAAGTCCGGCTCCCGTAGGAGTCCGGATGGAGTCTTCCTTCATGTGAAGTTGGGGGTGAAGTCTGGCTCCCGTAGGAGCCCGGACGAAGTCTACCTGCAATTGGAGTTGTGGGTGAAGTCCGGCTCCCATAGGAGTCCAGACGAAGTTTACCTGTAAGTGAAGTTGTGGGCGGAGCCCGGCTCCTATAGGAGTCCGGGCGAAGCCTGCAGGTGAAGTCATGGGCAGAGTCCGGCTCCCGTAGGAGTCCGGACGATGTCTTCCTGCAGCCGAAGTCATGGATGAGGTCCGGCTCCCGTAGGAGTCCGGGTGGGGTCTGCCTGTAGTTGAAGTCGAGGGCGAAGTCCAGCTCCCGTAGGAGTTCGGATGGAGTCTTCCTTCATGTGAAGTTGGGGGCGAAGTCCGACTCTCGTAGGAGCTCGAACGAAGTCTACCTGCAATTAGAGTTGTGGGTGAAGTCCGGCTCCCGTAGGAGTCCAGACGAAGTTTGCAGGTGAAGTCATGGGCGGAGTCCGGCTCCCGTAGGAGTCCGGACGAAGTCTGCCTGCAATTGGAGTCGACCACCGTCGAACTTGGGTGGAATCCGCCTGTCGTGGTGAGTCAGGTCGACGTTGGTGGGGGTCCATCCGTCAGCAGAACTTGGGAATGTTGTGGAGGCTCAACTGCTAGAGAGGTTCGACGAGGTGTCGTCGGAGGTCTGACGCCAGTAGAATCCCGAGGGGGTCACTCCTGAAACGAACTTCGGCTAGGGGGGGGTTTTACACCCAATAGTTTTTAATTGGGAGCTACTCGTCTCGAATGCGTTCTTGTCA
The DNA here is from genome assembly GCF_000442705.2 of Elaeis guineensis. Taxonomy (NCBI): domain Eukaryota; kingdom Viridiplantae; phylum Streptophyta; class Magnoliopsida; order Arecales; family Arecaceae; genus Elaeis; species Elaeis guineensis. The sequence continues at coordinate 62,865,180 of NC_025997.2, forward strand.
AGTTAATGGCATATCCCTCCCATCAATCTCACTTATCTGGCCATATGGGTCGACTCAGTTTTGATTAGAGGTGGCTAACAATTCGAGCTAACCCATGCCACTAGGTTAGTCATAATTGTTATGACTATGTCAAGTCAAGTTTAATGAGACCTAAATAAATCTCCCTAAGAAATATTAAGTCTAGGTCTTCCACCATTGTGGATGTGCGGGCCCTTCTCCGGGTTGATTGTTCTCGACTGGTTACAGTGGCTCAGTTGCACCGAGAAGATGCAACCATATCCATTAGGCATTGGATGCTACGAATTAAAGGATGGGTTGGGCTCAATATTTTGAATACGGTGAGGGACCCAATCAGGAATCTAGTTCGTGCAAATGGTGGGTGTGACTTAACTAAGGATTGGAGCAATATCCCGGACACGGTGAGCTTCATGAATTAGAGACCAAGTTTTGGGTGCACCATGATTAGAGAATCATTAGACAAGAGTTGTCCACTCATCGATTGACCCATCACCAATAACTGTTAGGTGAGGTGGTGAGCCAATCGGTGAGACCGCACCACCCACTAAAAATCACTGATCACGGAGATTTTCACATCTCTACCAAGGGAGTGTAGGAATCTGAGAAAATAGTGGGAGCCTAATTTGTTTAAAAATAAAAATCCTAAACAAATTGGTTGAGTCTGATTACAAAATCTAACTAGAAACTTTTGACTCTCTACAGGAAACATGTTTGCCTCAAACCTCCTGACCAAAATTCTAGACACCCATAGACTGACTAGACCCAATTTCAAAGACTGGTTGAGAAACTACAGAATTATTCTGGGTTCCAAAAAATTGACTCATATCTTGGACCAGGACCCACCTGCCATACTAGCACGTCTGACTGCTGAACAGAGAGCGTCTCTGAAAAAGTGGACGGATGGTGATAACAAAGCAAGGTACTACATGTTGGGTGCAATATCTGATGACTTGCAGTGCCAACATGAGAACATTTTGACTACCTGCCAAATGTTGGCTCACCTACAAGAGTTGTTTGGTGAACAGAGTCGCGCGGCCAAGTATCAAGTCTGTCAAAGACTTTTTAAGGCCAAGATGCATGATGGGCAGTCAGTCCAAGATCATTGTTTGACAATGATCAAAGATCTTGAGGAGCTTGAGAAGCTCGATATCATCTTAGACAAGGATTTTCAGATTGATGTGATCCTTCAGTCCTTGTCCGATGCATATGGTAAGTTCATCATGAACTTTCATATGCATAAGATGCAGTGTACCTTAGCCAAGTTAATAAACATGCTGGTTACGGCTGAGCTTTCCATGAAGGGTTCAAAAGGCTCAGTTCTTACTGTGGAGCGAACTTCTTCCAAGAAAAAGTCTTTTGAAAAGAAAAAGAAGTCTACGAAGAAGCAGAAGGTAGATGGGAAGAAGAGGAAACGAAACTGTCCTCAGTACTTGACCACCCTAAAGAATAAGAAGGATGGTCCTTCCGGAGGTATGCTCATTTTATAGTCTAATCTTACAGTTTCTTTTGCATCCAGTTCGGTGCTTGACTCTGGTTCTAGTGCTCATTTGTGCACTTCTATGCAGGGTCTTAAGGAGAGCAGGAGGTTGAGGGATGGGGAGATGATCTTATGCATCGGGAATGGAGCAAGAGTTGCTGCCATGGCCATGGGAACCTACCCTCTGCGATTACCGTTAGGATTAGATTTATTTCTTAGATACTATTATTATGTGCCTGCAGCAAGCAGAAATTTGATTTCTGTTTCATGTTTAGCACAAGAAGGCTATGTGATTAGTTTTCATAAGGACCATTGTAATATTTTTTATGAAAATAATAAAATTGCAGATGATTTTCTTATTAACTATCTCTATCAGCTATATATTGATGTATCTGTATTTAATATTGAGTAAAATATGAATGCCATAGGAATTAAAAGGCCTAGAGATAGTCTAAATGATAGGTATCTGTGGCACCTAAGGCTAGATCATATAGCGGAAGACAGGGTTAACAAATTGGAGAAATCCGGGCTATTGAGTCCGTTGACTTCCGAGTCATATCCAGTTTGTGAATCATGCCTTCAAGATAAAATGACCAAGCTTCCTTTTGTGGGACATGGGGAAAGGGCCACAAACCTACTTGCCCTAGTACATACGGATGTGTGCGGCCCATTTGATGTGCCGGCTAGAGGTAACTACATCTACTTCATTACCTTTACCAATGATATGTCTAGGTATAGGTATGTGTTTCTAATGGAAACACAAGTCTGAAGCCTTTGAAAGGTTCAAAGAATTCAGACATGAGGTAGAAAAATAAACAGGAAAGCCCATTAAGGTTCTTCGATCAGATCGAGGAGGTGAATACCTTAGTCGGGAGTTTCTAGACTATCTTAAGGACAATGGTATAGTCTCTCAATGGACTCCACCTGGAATGCCTTAACTCAACGAGGTTTCAGAATGAAAAAATAGGACCCTATTAGATATGGTCCATTCCATGATGAGCTTCACGGACCTCTCCGAATTTTTTTGGAGATATTGTCTCATGACAGCAATTTATGTATTGAATAGGGTTCCCTCTAAAATCGTTCCTACCACACCATATGAGATATGGCATGGTAAGAACCCAAGTCTGAATCATCTCAGAATTTGGGGTTGTCTAGCTCATGTCAAGAGACAACAGGCAGACAAGTTAGAGTTCAGGTCTTTTAGAGCTCGGTTCACAGGATATCCTAAAAAGTTATTAGGATACTATTTTTATATTCTGAAAGACCACAATGTGATTGTGAGTCAAAATATTATATTTTTTAAAAAATAGTTTATTCAAGATAGTTGCATCGAAAGAATAATTAAGCTCAAGGAGAATGTCTCCCAAGAACAACGAGCTAAAGAACCTGAGGAACCTAATCAATCAGAACCAGCCCTAATACAATCTCTTCCACCTTGTAGATCGACTAAGATTTTCCATCCTCCTGAAAGGTACTTAGGTACCATACAAGAGGAAGTAGAAAAAATGTTCCTCATGGGAAATGGGGCTCATGGTGATGACCCCAAGACCTATGACGAGACGATATTAGATATCGACTCCAAGAAATGGTTAGAGATAATGAGATCAAAAATTGACTCGATGCACTCAAATCAAGTCTGGACCTTGGTAGATCTACCTAAAGGTATTGTACCTATTGGGTATAAATGGATCTTCAAGAGAAAGATAGGTACAGATGGGAATGTGGAGACATTTAAGGCTAGGCTCGTAGCGAAAGGTTATAGTCAGCGCGAAGGCATTGACTATCAGGATACCTTTTCACCCGTAGTCTTGCTAAAATCCATCCGTACATTGCTTGCTGTTGTAGCCTATTTCGATTATGAAATATAGCAGATGGACGTGAAAATGGCGTTCTTAAATGGACATCTTGAGAAAGATATCTATATGGAATAGCCGTTTGGTTTCACATCCAGTGATGATGATCATAAGATCTGCAAGCTGTAAAGGTCCATTTATGGACTTAAGCAAGCATCTCGGAGTTGGAATACTCATTTCAATGATGTGATCAAAATATTTGGTTTCATCAAGAATGAGGAAGAACCATGTGTGTTCAAAAAGGTCAGTGGGAGCGCAGTTGTCTTCCTCGTATTGTATGTAGATGACATCCTCCTAATTGGAAATGATATTCCCATGTTGACCTCAGTCAAAGTATGGTTGTCTAAGGAGTTTTCTATGAAAGATCTAGAAGAGGCATCCTTTATACTGGGTATTAAGGTCTATAGAGATAGACCAAAGAGGATGCTCAGACTTTTACAGAAAATATACATAGAGGAGGTGCTAAAAAGGTTTAGCATGGAAAACTCCAAAAGAGGTTTATTACCTTTTAGACATGGCATTCATCTCTCCAAGAAGATGCGCCCTAGCACACCTGAGGAGATTGAATGCATGAGCAAGATCCCTTATGCTTCGGCAATAGGGAGCCTCATGTATGCCATGCTATGTATACGACCTGATATAGCCCATGCTGTGAGTGTCACAAGCAGATATCAGTCGAATCCAGGCGAAGAGCACTGGACTTCTGTGAAATGTATCCGTAAGTACTTGAGAAGGACTAAGGATATGTTTCTAGTCTTTGGGAATGGAGAACTCCAGATTCGGGGATATACAGACTCAGACTTTATGTTTGATATAGATGATCGAAAGTCGACATCTGGGCATCTATTCATTTGCAATGGTGGTGCAGTCAGCTAGAAGAGTTCCAAGCAGATGGTGATTGCTGATTCCACCATGGAGGCAGAGTACATTGCCGCATCGAAAGTTGAGAAGGAGGTATTTTGGTACAAAAAATTTGCCGTAGAGCTTGGAGTGATGTCATCAGATGCCATACCTCTTTACTGTGACAATAATGATGCCATAGCCCTAGCTAAGGAGCCAAGGTCTCACCAAAAATCTTAGCACATCGAGCGGCGATTCCATCTGATCCATGATTACCTCGAAAAGGGTTATGTCGAGGTCAAGAGAGTCGACTCCACAGATAATATGGCAGACCCGCTGACTAAGCCATTGGGCCAATAGAAGATCGAAGCCCACCTTGAAAAGATGGGACTTAGATATGTAGCCAATTGGTATTAGGTCAAGTGGGAGTTTGTTAGATGTGTGCCCTAGATGCTAGATCGGCTGACACATTCCTGTATAGATCTAAGGATAAAATTATAATTTTAACTATAAATGAATAAAAGGGTTATTCTTCTATCACATTGTGTACATTGTGTCTGTGATACATCCTTTGAGTTAGTAGGAATGTAAATTCATATTTTCAAGAGTTGAAAATTTAATGCATGAATTTACATAACTAACTCATAAACAGCTCCTGACCATAGGATCATCGCGAGGATGGTGATCGATCTGGAAGGTTGGTGTACGATCGCTTCCTTAGGGTAGATGTGTCTTGAGTCTATGGTGTGGAGACACCAGAGCGAAAGTACAGATATTCGTTGAGAACGAGAGTACTGAGCGTGACCACCTCGAGCAGTCATAAGGAAGTCTACCTTCTCGTCAATGACTAGCTCGATACTGCAGTTGTGTGTCTAGTTCTTTGACCTTAGGTGCATCGACAGTTTACCTTGAGTGTGTTATAGTTTGACTACACCATAACTTGGTCACCTAGCCATTCGGAACCCTGAGGTGTATGTTGGCTGTAGCATATTCATTGTAGGAACTAGATCGCACCAAGATGGGATCTATCAACCTCGGTAGATGAGAGGAGTAGTCCTATGATGATCGAAAGATCGAGTCCTTAAACCTATAGCTATGGCAGAGTGAAATAATGAAAAAGGATTTTTTCATTAAGGTTTCACATCGGACTCGAATCGATCGATTAATTCATATGACTGATGTTGGGTTTGACGAGTTCACCTTAATCCTAATTCAGTCAGGACTCATGATAGAGGAACTCAATCACACAGGTAGCTGCACCAAGAGGTTCATCTTCAGTTCTAATGGGTTGCCACCACATACTGCTAGGTGTCACTGGTGGATTTTGGGAGCAATTAGAATGATATTGATGATCGATCATTCTAATTGTCTGAATCAGAAGAGTTCTGGTCCATCGAAAGAAGTTTCGATGATGTCGATGATGAGATCACGACATGTCTCATTACCATATAGAATTGAACCTAACTGGGTCACACAAACAAGGGTTAGGGTCTGGATGTCATCAATTAGGTTAACCCAATTGATTTGGATTAGATCCAATTAGGTTCAAGAAAATCATGCTAGCACTCGATTGAGCCTAACTTTCTCCTGGTGTAATCTTTTCTGTCTCTACTGAGCCAAATATGATTTGACTCATTTAGAGAACCTTAAGAAGATTTTTCTCAATCTAAATGAAGCTTGTCCAGCTCAGAAAAGGCTTGTCTTAATTCATGAGATGAATTTAAGACAATACCTGCTAATTCCTAGCACTTGCCAATTTCATTTTAGGACATTTATCAAAAGTTGACATATGGGTCTTAAACTGAAGAGGGCTTATTGGAGGATTTTTGTGGAGTGTCCACATACCAAAAACACAATTGAATTGGATGCCATAATCAGATTATGGCATGAGCCCAATTGGATTTAAGTGGGCGCCCCAAATAGATAAGAACCAAAGAGTCCTGGTAAACATGGACTCTTTGGTGCCACCTTGTTTGAGCTTATCCATTGTTGGTGCCAACTTAAGAGAGAGGGTGGAGGTTCTTATTTGATGTGATCAGATAACATCACTCCACCAATCAAAATTTTTCCAAAATTTATTGGAATTTTTTGATTGGTTGAATGATATGGCACTGCGCAGCATACAGGGTCTATTTAAACCCTGCTGCACCTAGGATTTCATGGATGAAATTGTTTTATGTACAAAACCCAATAGCTGCTGCCCCCTACTCTCTTCTTCATATCCTCCCTTCTCTCCTTTTTCCCCTCTTCATGTCCAAAATGTTGGACGTCCATCTGGCAGAGATCTAAGGCGTGGTGACGTCTGGAACAGAAGGCTGCAGGACATCTTCGACAGGCTACTGCTCCAACTTCAGAAGGAGTTCTGAAGTACTTCCTAATCAGATTTAGATCTGATTTTTGGAGCGTACATTCATGAGGAGAAGATGTTCTAGATCCTACCTGAGTGGATACCAGTAGAGGCCAGGTGCTTGCATGGCTACATCAGAACCTCGAGCTGTGCAAAGATCATCTACAGGGTAATCAGATTATCCTTGAGGTATTTTTTCTTTTATCATAGTTTTAGATTTAATTTTAGATTTTAAATATCAAATAATAAAATTAGATCTAGAGAATTAGATCTAAAATATGTAAGATAATTTTTTTTTAAATTATTCCACCCCAAATTTGATGAAATCTGGAAGATCCTACGTGGAGAAAAAGTTTCTCCTCCTTCAACTGTACCACCATTTAAAATGAACAGACTTGCAGATGTCGACTTTTGATCATCAATATCAGACATAAAATCTGAGTCTGTATATCTCTGAATCTGGAGTTCTCCATTTCCAAAGACTAGAAACATATCCTTAGTCTTTCTCAAGTACTTAAGGATATATTTCACAGAAGTCCAGTGCTCTTCGCATGGATTTGACTGATATCTGCTTGTGACACTCACAGCATGGGCTATATCAGGTTGTGTACATAGCATGGTATACATGAGGCTCCTTATTACCGAAGCATAAGGGATTTTTCTCATGCATTCAATCTCCTCAGATGTGCTAGGGCACATCTTCTTGGAGAGATGAATGCCATGTCTAAAAGGTACTAAACCTCTTTTGGAGTTTTTCATGCTAAACCTTTTTAGCACCTCCTCTATGTACATCTTCTGTGAAAGTCCCAGCATCCTATTTGGTCTATCTCTATAGACCTTAATACCCAGTATAAAGGATACCTCTCCTAGATCTTTCATAGAAAACTCCTTAGACAACCATTCTTTGACTGAGGTCAACATGGGAATGTCATTCCCAATTAGGAGGATGTCATCTACATACAATACAAGGAAGACAACCGCGCTCTCACTGACCTTTTTGAACACACATGGTTCCTCCTTGTTCTTGATGAAACCAAACATTTTGATCACATCATTGAAACGAGTATTCCAACTCCGAGATGCTTGCTTAAGTCCATAAATGGACCTTTGCAGCTTGCAGATCCTGTGATCATCATCACTGGATGTAAAACCAAGTGGCTGTTCCATATAGATATCTTCCTCAAGATGTCTATTTAAGAACACCGTTTTCACATCCATCTGCTATATTTCATAATCAAAATAGGCTGCAATAACAAGCAATGTGCGGATGGATTTTAGCATGGCTACGGGCGACAAGGTATCCTGATAGTCAATGCCTTCGCGCTGACTATAACCTTTCGCTACGAGCCTAGCCTTGAATGTCTCCATATTCCCATCTGTACCTATCTTTCTCTTGAAGATCTATTTACACCCAATAGGTACAATACCTTCAGGTGGATCTACCAAGGCCCAGACTTGGTTTGAGTGCATCGAGTCAATTTCTGATCTCATTGTCTCTAACCATTTCTCGGAGTCGATATCTGATATGGCCTCATCATAGATCTTGGGATCATCACCATGAACCCCATTTCTTGTGAGGAACATTTTCTCTACATCCTCTTGTATGGTACCTTAGTACCTTTCAGGAGGACAAAAAATCCTAGTCGATCTACGACGTGGAAGAGGTTGTGTTAAGACTGGTTCTGATTGATTAGGTTCCTCAGGTTCTTTAACTCGTTGCTCTTGGGAGACATTCTTCTTGAGCTTAATTATTCTTCCGATGCCACCATCTTGAATAAACTATTTTTCAAGAAAAATAATATTTTGACTCATAATCACATTATGGTCTTCTGGAATATAAAAATAGTATCCTAATGACTCTTTAGGATATCCTATGAATCAAGCTCTAAAAGACCTGAACTCTAACTTGTCTGTCTGCTGTCTCTTGACATGAGCCGGACAACCCCAAATTCTGAGATGATTCAGACTTGGCTTCTTACCATGCCATATCTCATACGGTGTGGTAGGAACGGTTTTAGAGGAAACCCTATTCAATATATAAATTGCTGTCATGAGACAATGTCCCCAAAAAAATTCTGGGAGGTCCGTGAAGCTCATCATGGAATGGACCATATCTAATAGGGTTCGATTTCTCCATTCTGAAACCCCGTTGAGTTGAGACGTTCCAGGTAGAGTCCATTGAGAAACTATATCATTGTCCTTAAGATAGTCTAGGAACTCCCGACTAAGGCATTCACCTCTTCGATCTGATCGAAGAACCTTAATGGGCTTTTCTGTTTGTTTTTCTACCTCATGTCTGAATTTTTTGAACTTTTTAAAAGCTTCAGACTTATGTTTCATTAGAAATACATATCCGTACCTAGATATATCATCGATAAAGGTAATGAAGTAGATGTAGTTGCCTCTAGCCGGCACATCAAATGGGCCGCACACATCCGTATGTACTAGGGCAAGTAGGTCTATGACCCTTTTCCCATGTCCCATAAAAGGAAGCTTGGTCATTTTGTCTTGAAGACATGATTCACAAACTGGATATAACTTAAAAGTCAACGGACTCAATAGCCTGAATTTCTCTAATTTGTTAACCCTATCTTCCGCTATATGACCTAGCCTTAAGTGCCACAGATACCTATTATTTAGACTATCTCTAGGCCTTTTAATTCCTGTGGCATTCATATTTTGCTCGATATTAAATACAGATACATCTACATGTAACTGATAGAGACCGTTAATAAGAAAACCATCTGCAACTTTATTATTTTTATAAAAAATATTACAATAGTCCTTATGAAAGCTAATCACATAGCCTTCTTATGCTAAACATGAAACAGAAATCAAATTCCTGCTTGCTGCAGGCACATAATAACAATCTCTAAGAAATAAATGTAATCCTAATGTTAATCGCAGAGGGTAAGTTCTCATAGCCACAGCAGCAACTCTTGCTCCATTCTCGACATGTAGGATCATCTCTCCATCCCTCAGCCTCCTGCTCTCCTTAAGACCCTGCATAGAAGTGCACAAATGAGCACTAGAACCAGAGTCAAGCACCCAACTGGATGCAGAAGAAACCGTAAGATTAGATTCTAAAATGAGCATACCTCCAGAAGGACCATCCTTCTTGTTCTTCAGGGTGGCCAGGTACTGAGGACAGTTTCGCTTCCAATGGCCGTCTGATTGGCAGTGGAAATATTTTTTCTTATCAGCAGCCTTTTTCTTCGGTTCTGTCTTCTTCTTCTTGCCATCCACCTTTTGCTTCTTCGCAGACTTCTTTTTCTTTCCAAAAGACTTTCTCTTGGAAGAAGTCCGCTCCACCGTAAAAACTAAGCCTTTTGAACCCTTCATAGAAAGCTCAGCCGTAACCAGCATGTTCATTAACTCGACCAAGGTACACTGCATCTTATGCATATGGAAGTTCATGATGAACTGACCATATGCATCGGACAAGGACTGAAGGATCACATCAATCTAAAATTCTTTGTCTAAGATGATATCGAGCTTCTCAAGCTTTTCAAGATCCTTGATCATTGTCAAACAATGATCTTGGACTGATTGCCCATCATGCATCTTAGCCTTAAAAAGTCTTTGACAGACTTGATACTTGGCTGCGCGACTCTGTTCACTAAACAACTCTTGTAGGAAGCCAACATTCGGCGGGTAGTCAAAATATTCTCATGTTGGCACTGCAAGTCATCAGACATTGCACCCAACATGTAGTACCTTGCTTTGTTATCATCATCCGTCCACTTTTTCAGAGATGCTCTCTATTCAGCAGTCGGACGTGCTGGCATGGCAGGTGGGTCCTGGTTCAAGACATGAGTCAATTTTTTAGAACCCAGAATAATTCTATAGTTCCTCAACCAGTCTTTGAAATTGGGTCCAGTCAATCTATGGGTGTCTAGTATTTTGGTCAGGGGGTTGGAGGTAGACATGTTTCTTGTAGAGAGTCGAAAGTTTCTAGTTAGATTTTGTAATCAGACTTAACCAATTTATTTAGGAGTTTCATTTTTAAACAAACTAGGCTCCCAGTATTTTCTTAGATCCCTACACTCCCTTGGTAGAGATGTGAAAATCTCTGTGATCAGTGATTTTTAGTGGGTGATGCGGTCTCATCGACTGGCTCACCACCTCACCTAACAGTTATTGGTGATGGGTCAACCGATGAGTGGACAACTCTTGTCCAATGATTCCCTAATCATGGTGCACCTGAAACTTGGTCTCTAATTCATGAAGCTTATCATGCCCGATAGTTTGCTCCAATCCTTAGTTAAGTCAAACCCACCATTTGCATGAATTAGATTCCTGATTGGGTCTCTCACCATATCCGAAATATTGAGCCCAACCCATCCTCTAATTCGTAGCATCCAATGCCTAATGGACATGGTTGCATCTTTTTGGTGCAACTGAGCCACTGTAACCAGTCAAGAACAATCAACCCCGGGAAGGGCCCGCACATCCACAATGGTGGAAGACCTAGACTTAAAATTTTCTTAGAAAGATTTGATTTAGGTCTCATTAAACTTGACTTCACATAGTCATAACAATTATGACTAACCTATTGGTATGGATTAGCTCAAATTGTTAGCCACCTCTAATCAGAACTGAGTCGACACAAATGGCCAGGTAAGTGAGACTGGTGGGAGGGATATGCCATTAACTCGACAAGAATGCATTCGAGTTGAGTAGCTCCCAATTAAAAACCAGTCGGTCGTATCTACCTAACTTACCTTAGACACCAAATTATCGAACCAGAACTGTTGGGTATAAAATACCCCCAGTCGAAGTTTGCAAAAGGCCAACCCTTCCAGGGCTTTACCGGCTTCCGACCTTGTGTGAAGTCTTTCTAAACTCCCTCGACCATCCGAACTTCTCCGACAATGAGCTTCTCCATCCATCTATCGGGCCACTCCAAAGGCTCTCTGGGCTTCACTATCAGCCGATCTTCTATAGTGATCAACTATTCTCTGAATCCCTTCCAAACTTCTTCTGGCCATGGATGACCCTACTCCGAACTTCTTTCAGACTTCGTCAATATCCGAGCTTCTCCGAAAATGAGATTTTTATAGTAACCAGACTCCATCCAAGTTTCTACGACGGTCGACCGCCTTCCAGATTCCACCTGAGCTCCTGCGAGAGCTGAACTTCTATAGCAAGCAGTCTACTCTAAACTCCTACTGCAGGCGGACTACTCTGAATATCTACTCCAGATCTCAGACGAGCTTCTACAACGGGATAGGCTCCACCGGCTAGGTCACTACTCCGAGCTTTCATGACAACTGATCTTTGACTGAGCTTCTACAATAAGCGGCCTCCTTTCAGCCTTCTGCAAGAATCGGACTCTGTCCGAACTTCCATAGCGGATGGATTTCGGACAAGCTTCTACAACAGACGGGCTCCAACAGCTAGATTTCTACAATAGTCGATCGCCTCCGGTGTCTATCGAACCTCTCCAATGCCATACAAAGTCCATCACTGTTCGACCCTCTGCCAGATTCTTCATGAAACCAAACTTCTCCAACAGAAAGTCCCCGTCTGATCTTCTACAGCAGATGGTTCCCGCCTGCAGCATCAATGCTCCAGGCACCCAACAACAGTAGACCTGTCACAACCTTAAAAACATCCGAGCTTCTCCTAGATCGATGAGATAGAGAGCTATTCCGCTCCATCAGACATCTCAATCAAGCTTCAGTCGATAGATCTGAACTCTCTGGCAAGTCACGACAATGGCCACTACCCTACTCTACTCTCTGCAACAGGTTCCACATGGCTCCACCACTCTCTGGCAAGTCGCGACAACGGACACCATTCCACTCTCCATAACAAACTCCACGTGGTCCTGAACGGCCCCTGACGCCACTACTCTCTGTAACAAACTCCGCATGGCTCTGAACGGTTCACTACCAGGTGGTTACAGATATCGCTGTCAATTAGTTACACTCTCCATCTACAAAAAGGGACCCCCAGATACGTTCTTCTCTAAGCTCAAAACTCTATCTCGAAACTCTGCTAAAATTTCCACTCGAGCACTCCATTTTTGTTGAAACAGAGTACTGACTTGAGCATCGGAGGGTCTTGCCGGAGCACCCCCAACTCTGGTTTAGACTTCCCTTGCAGGTCCCAACAGCGACCGTGGTCATCTCAACTCCAGCTTCTCCAGCTTCAATAAAATTCTGCACCAACAGAACCCCTTTCTACCGAACTGGGGGGAGAAGTACCACCAGTCCTTTGCCAAAGGGTGACGCTTGAAGGTATAGAAATTTTTGAACAGAGAAAGGGTCCGCTGGACTTCGGCTAGACGACAGAGGGAAAGAAATCCTATAAGAAATCTAAAGGAGTTTGATACTACAGAAACTAAAGAAATGTTTAGAAAGTGGAAGAGAGCGATGACAAAAGGCAAAAGCGGAAGTCAAAGTCCGACACAGAAAGCCTCTTGGTATAAACAAAAGCAGCCAGGGGGAGGAGCGCTGGCCCGGCCAGTTGGCTCGAGAAGCTCCAGCTCGTACTCTGGAGGAACTCCATACTGAATCTTAATCAGTGAGAGTTCCTCCAGAGTCAGAGAGCAGAGGATGGTGTCTGGTATAAAGATCGGATGAGATTCATCTACAGAACTGAGATTTTCGAAAGCTAGGACGGACGAACTCCTAGAACCACTAGAGGAAGAAGTGCTGGAAGATATTATGGATCGAGCAAAAATCCTAAAAATTCTGAAAAAATTAAGAAAAATAAGAGATGGGGCGCTTGTGAAAAATTGAACAGGCGAAATGTAACAGAAGAAAAATGGAAGAAGAACAGCAAAAGAAAAAGCAAAGAGGGGAGTTCTGGAACTAACCTAGACTGGTCTGAGAAGTGCAGAGATGCAGAGAAGGAAATCGACTCAAAGAATGCCTAAGGTCGAAAGGGATGGAGCTCTCGGAGAAGAAGAAGAAGGGCACCAACAAGAGGCAAAGTGAAATTCCTGAAAGGGGGGAGCGGGTTTAAATAGGCAACAGGGCCCGATGCAGTAATGATTGCGGATATCCTCTGGCCGACCTACACTCGCCGCATGTCCCACTCACCATGACAGACTGCTGAAAATGACTGACAGCTGATAAAATCATTATTGTACCATACCTAGAGCCACGCTCCAGTGGAAATTTTGAAAAAAATTTTTCGGATCACCTTGATTTGAAAAGTCTCCAGCACCAGCACACCAAACACCAAAATATCTGGAAACCATCGAGTGCGAAAATCAAGGGAGGCAACTTCGGCTGTGAGAATTTCTCTGTACTTCATTCGAATCCTAAACTCAAAAGTAGGGGGACTGGTGTTGGGGATAAAATACCCCCAGCCGAAGTTTGCAAAAGGCCGACCCTTCCAGGGCTTTACCGGCTTCCGACCTTGTGTGAAGTCTTTCTGAACTCCCTCGACCATCCGAACTTCTCTGATAATAAACTTCTCCATTCATCTACCGGGTCGCTTCAAAGGCTCTCTGGGCTTCACTATCAGCCGATCTTCTACAGTGAACAACTATTCTCTGAATCCCTTCCAGACTTCTTCTAGCCATGGATGACCCTACTCCGAACTTCTTTCGGACTTCGTCAATATTCGAGCTTCTCCGACAACGAGATTTCTACAGTAACCAGACTCCATCCAAGTTTCTACGACGATCGACTGCCTTTCAGATTCCACCCGAGCTCCTACGAGAGCCGAACTTCTATAGCAAGCAGTCTCCTCCGAACTCCTACTGCAGATGGTCTACTTCGAATATCTACTCCAGATCTCAGACAAGCTTCTACAACAGGACAAGCTCCACCGGCCAGGTCAGTACTCCGAGCTTCCATGATAACTGATCTTCGATCGAGCTTCTACAATAAGCGGCCTCCTTTCAGCCTTCTGCAAGAACCGGACTCCGTCCGAACTTCCATAGCAGATAGATTTTGGACTAGCTTCTACAATAGATGAGCTCCAATAGCTGGATTTCTACAATGATCGATCACCTCCGATGTCTGTCGAACCTCCCCAATGCCATCCGAAGTCCACCGCCGGCCGACCCTCTGCCAGACTCTTCATGAAATCAGACTTTTCCAACAGAAAGTCCCCATCCGAGCTTCTAGAGTAGATGGTTCCTACCTCAGCATCAGTGCTCCATGCACCCAACAATAGTAGACCTATCATAACCTCAAAAATATTCGAGCTTCTCCTAGATCGATGAGATAGAGAGCCATTCTGCTCCATCAGACATCCCAGCCGAGCTTCAGCCGACAGATCCGAACTCTCTGGCAAATCACAACAATGGCCACTATCCTACTCCACTCTCTGCAACAGATTCCATGTGGCTCCACCACTCTCTGGTAAGTCACGACAACGAACACCACTCCACTCTCCGTAACAAACTTCACGTGACCCTGAACGGCCCCTGACGCCACTACTCTCCGTAACAAACTCCGTGTGGCTCTGAACGGCCCACTATCAGGTGGTTACAGATGTCACTGTCAATCAGTTACGCTCTTCATCTATAAAAAGGGACCCCAGATATGTTCTTCTCTAAGTTCAAAACTCTATCTCGAAACTCTGCTAAAATTTCCACTCGAGCACTCCATTTCTGTTGAAGCAGAGTACTAACTTGAGTGTCAGAGGGTCTTGCCGGAGCACCCCCAACTTTGGTTTAGACTTTTCTTGCAGGTCTCGGTGGTGGCCGCGGTCATCTCAACTCCAGCTTCTCCAGCTTCGGCAGAATTCTGCACCAACAAAAACTAATTGGGTTAGCCTACAATCCAGGCTCTAACCACTGAGCCAAATTAGGTCTTAACTTGATCGAGTCACATCTAAATATGATTTGACCTTGACCCAGACTTAATCTTATTAGGCTGGTCAATTATTAGCTTTCATGATCCCACCTAATCAACTCTTGATTCAGTTTGATCAACCGCTAGACCTAATTGAGCTACCCAAGCCTGAACCCAATTTTATGAAAATATCTTAGATCTGAAATTCTCAATTTTAGACCTAACTTAATTTCATAAGCTTAATTTATTAATTAAGTCTTGGGTTCATAAACAAAATATGTAAAATAAATCCTAAGGTTTCAGGATCTAGGGTTTTGCAGAAAAGTAAGTTTTGATTTCTGATTAAGGATGAACACATAGCACCCCTACACGTCATAAGAACACCCCATTGAATGGAAGGAGAGGGCCTTTAAACCCTACTTTGTTCTTATGACCGGACGGCCATAAGGAACACCTTAATCAGAAATATAAATTTTACTACAAAACTAGTTAGATCTAAATTTACATATCTCATATACAATTTAAGATCCAACTAATACATGCTTTGCATACATCTCATGTATCAAAAATTGATCTAATTAATATGCTTTCAGATTTGATACATCACATGTAATATCTAAAAAATAAGATTTAAATTAAACTATTCAAAATTAAATCTATTCTAGACAAGTTACTAGAATAATTCTACAATTAGTCTAGGCATGCAACAGATCAATTTTATGAAAAAATTAAAATTTTATTTTTTATTTTCTAATCTAATTATAACAATTATAATATAAAAAAATAAAAAATAAATTATATTTAATTCATATTTTAATCTCATTAAAATATAAAACTTAAGACTGTTTATGGATTCAACTAATCCTAGTCTAGTTATGCATCTCATGCATGTTAGATCTTCTTAGATTTAATTTGAAATATTTTGATTTTAGATGTTATCATATCTGATATGATATTTAAATTTTTTTAAATATCAAATAAATAAATATAAAAATTAGATCTAAATTAGATCTAAAATAAAGCCAAAAACCTAGCTCTGATACTAGTTGAAGGAAAAACTACCTTTTTTTTGTAGGATCTTTCAGATTTCATCAAATCTGGGGTGGAATAATTTAAAAATTTTATCCTACACTATTTTAGATCTAATATTTATTAGATTTAATTTTATTATCTGATATTTAAAATCTAAAATTAAATCTAAAAGTATGAGAAGTATAGACATACCTCAAGGGTAATCTGATTACCCTGTAGATGATCTTAGCACAGCCCGAGGTTCTGATGTAGCCACGCAAGTGCCTAACCTCTACTGGTATCTACTCAGGCAGGACCTGAAATATCTTCTCCTCATAAATCTACACTCCAAAAATCAGATCTCTATCTGATTTGGAAGTACTTCAGAACTCCTTCTGAAGTTGGAGCAGCAGCCTGTCGAAGATGTCCTGCAGCCTTCCTGTTCTAGGCATCACCATGCCTTTTCTTTGCACCAAATGAATGTCCAACTTCTAGGATCTGAAGAGGAGAGATAGGAGAGTGGGGAGGATGTGGAGATGAAGGGAGGGGGTGGCATCTATGATGGTTTTTCATAAAAGCTTAAAACCCTAGGCGCAGACAGGGTTTATATAGACCCTGCTGCGCTGCGCAGTGCCACATCATTCGACCAATCAAAAAATTTTAATAAATTTTGAAAAAATTTTGATTGGTGGAGTGATGTCATCTGATCATATCAGATAAAAACCCCCACCCTCTCTCCTATGTTGGTGCTAACTTTGGATAAGCACAAGCAAGGTGGCGCCCAAGAGTCCATGTCGATCAAGACACCTTCCATCCTTATCCACTTGGGGCACCCACTTTAATCCAATTGGGCTCACACCATAATCTGATTATGGTGCCCAATTCAATGTAGATTTGGCATGTGGACACTCCACAAAAATCCTCCAATGAGCTCTCTTTAGTTGAAGACCCGTATGTCAACATTTGACAGATGTCCTAAAATGAAATTGGTAGGTGACAGGAATTAGCAGGTGCTTGTCTTAAATTCATCTCATGAATTAAGACAAGCCTTTTCTAAGCTGGACAAGCTTTATTTAGACTGAGAGAAACCTTCTCAAGGTTCTCTGGATGAGTCAAATCATATTTGGCTCAGTAGAGACAGAAAAGATTACACGAGGAGAAAGTTAAGCACAATCGTGTGCTAGCACGATTTCCTTGAACTTAATTGGATTTTATCCAAATCAATTGGGTTAGCCCAATTGATGACATCCAAACCCTAATCTTTGTTTGTGTAACCCAGTTAGATTTAATTTTATATGGTAATGAGACATGTCATGATTTCATCATCGATATCATCGAAACTCCTTTCAATGGACTAGAACTCTTCTAATTCAGACAATTAGAATGATTGATCATCAATATCATTCTACTTGCTCCTAAAATCCATCAGTGACACCTAGCAGTATGTGGTGGCAATCCATCAGAACTGAAGATGAACTTCTCGATGCAGCTACCTGTGTGATTGAGTTCCTCTATCATGAGTCCCGACTAAATTAGGGTTAAGGTGAACTCGTCAAACCCAACATCAGTCATATGAATTAATCGATCGATCCGAGTCCGATGTGAAACTCCAATGGAAATTTTTTTCTATTATTTCACTCTGTCATGGCCATGGGCTTAAGGACTCGATCTTTCGATCATCATAGGACTACTCCTCTCATCTACCGAGGTTGATAGATCCCATCTTGGTGCGACCTAGTTCCTACAATGAATATGCTACAGCCAACATGCACCTCAGGGTTTTGAATGGTTAGGAGATTGAGTTATGGTGTAGTCAAACTATAACACACTCAAGGTGAACTGTCGATGCACCTCAGGTCAAAGAACTAGATACACAACTTCAGCATCGAGCTAGTCGTCGACGAGAAGGTAGACTTTCTTATGACTGCTCGATATGATCAAGCTCAGTACTCTTATTTTCAATGAATATCTATACTCTCACTCTAATATCTCCACATCATAGACTCAAGATACATCTATCCTAAGAAAGCGATCGTACACCAACCTTCTGGATCGATCACCATCCTCGTGATGATCCTTTGGTCAGGAGCTGTTTATGAGTTAGTTATGTAAATTCATGCCTTAAATTTTCAACTCTTGAAAATATGAATTGACATTTCTACTAACTCAAAGGATGTATCACAGGCACAATGTATATAATGTGATAGAAGAATAACCCATTTATAGATTTATAGTCAAAATTATAAATTTGCCCTTAGATTTGTATAGGAATGTGTCAGCTAATCTGGCATCTAGGGCACACATCTAACACGTGAGACTTCTCTTTTGGAGTATTGGGTTGCTGGTTTGGATGCTCTAGAGATCTTAGGGGAGGACTCTTTAAATAGGCACAAGGATTAAATCCTATTCAATCTCATAATATAAGTCCTACTCGCATTGGGTTTTCTATTAACTTAAGTTATCCAACTTACTTTAGGAGACCCTTTAGGTACCAACAATTGGAGCCCTTGCACCCATAATTAGATACCCTAAAATACATCCAAAAGAAACCCCATAGGAGAACTACAAGCCCTCTAGTCAATGGACACATCCAACTTGATCAAATCAAGATGGTGCCCAAGAATAGGTATCAAGCAAATTAATTAGGGACTTGCACCCCTAATTTATGTGACTATAACCTTGGACACTCAACAATTAGAGTCTCATGAATCTTATTCATATAGATTATTAGTAGGTAATTAAGTTAGAATGATCTTATCAAATAAGTAATTCCAATAGAAAGAGAAATTGGGTCCAACCATAACGTAAGGTTACTATGAACCCAATGAATTTCTCTAAATCTAATTGATACTTCATAAGCTCAATTACTAATTTCAGGCCTAATCTTTTTGTTGTGTGACCCCATAGGTTTAATTTTATCTGGTAGTGAGACATACAATGATCTCTATCATCGTATCATTAAAATTTTTTTCAATAGGTCGGAACAATTCTACTCTAACTCAGCAAGGATTATCGATTCTGAATAATCCTAGTGAGCTCTCACAATCCACCAGTGATACCTAGCAATATGTAGTGGCAACTCAATAGAACAAAAATAAACCATTAGGTGTAGTTAACATATGATTCAGTCTCTTTATCATGAGTCTCGACTAGATGGTAGGTCATGGATAAATCGTCAAACCTCTCATCATCAGTCATATGATAGATTCGATTAGTTCAAGTCCAGTTATGACTTCTATGAAAACTCTTTTCCATCACTCACACTACTGTGGCCATAGACTCTTAGACTTAGCTTCTCAAATCTCATAGAACTACTCCTCTCTATCAAGATCGATAAATCTTATCTTGATGCGCACCCCACTCTTATAGTGGACCAACTATTGCCAACATCCATTATAAGGGCTCATTGAGACCCATATTTATGTGTTAGTCAAACTCCAATAGCCTCACTGCGAGTAGCAGCACCATCTTAAGTCAAAGGATCAGTCACACTACTACAGCATCGAGATAATCACTGACGATCGAATAGAAATCCAAGTGATCTCTCGTATGGTCATGCTCAATACAAGTTATTCTCTAACAATCATCTGCACTCATCGCCCTATGTCTCTACGCAGTAGATCAGAGACTCATCTATCTCGAAGGAAGTAATTTATGTGCCAGTCTATCTGGATCTATCACTGTCCTCATGATGATACTATTACCAAGAGCATTTAAAAATTAAATACATGTCTCTAATTCTCAACACCTTGAGAATATGTATCGAAACTAATTCCATGAATGATTCAAGGACACATCACACTTGAATGAAAAAAAACTTATCCTTTTATTGATCATATCAATATATTAAGTACAAAATTATGTCCTAGATTTATTATAATGTGTCAGCCATATTGGCTTCTAGGATATATATCTAACATACATGTCATAGCATACATAATAGATCCCACTGCCGAAGCATATGGAATTCTACTCATATGGTCTCTGTCTTCCGGAGTTGTCAGACAATCACACTTCGAGAGAAAAATTTCTTGACCTATCAAAAAATAGTCTTTCTTAAAATTCTCCATACTGAACCTTTTCAGCACAATATCAATGTACGTCGACTGGGATAATCCAAGCAATCTTTTAGATCTATCTCTATAGATCTTCATCCCAAGAATGAAGGATGCTTCTCCCAAGTCCTTCATTAAGAACTGTGATGATAACCAAACTTTTATTTTTCGTAATGCAGGGATGTCATTCCCAATTAAGAGAATATCTTCGATAAACAAAATAGAAAATACTATAACAGAGTTATTAACCCACTTGTATATCCAAGGTTCCTATCCATTCTTAATGAAGCCATACGTTTTGATCACTTTATTAAAACGTATGTTCTAACTCCAAGATGCCTACTTAAGTCCATTGATGGACCTCTGAAGCTTGCACACGTTAGACTCATCTGTGGATATGAAATATTTAGGTTGTATCATATATACCTCTTCTTCTAGCTCTCCATTTAGGAAGGCTGTTTTCACATCCATTTGTCAGATTTCATAGTCCAGATATGCTACTATCGCAAGCATGATCTGAATGGACTTGAGAATTGCCATAGAAAAAAATATCTCATCATAGTCAATACCATAACGCTGACGGAAACTCCTGGCAACCAGATGGGCTTTATAGGTCGCCACGTTCCCATCTGCGCCCCTCTTCCTTTTGAAGATCTACTTACACTCTATGAATTTTACTCCTTCAGGTGGGTCAACCAATGTCCATACATTGTTGACTTTCATGAATTTTATTTCGGATTTTATGGCTTCCAGCCACTTATTGGAATCAGACCTCTGCATTGCATCCATATAGGTGATCGGATCCTTATTGTTCTCATCGAGTTCAACTGGATCTCCATCCCAGACTAAGAAATCATAGTATCTATCTGGTTGATATAGTAATCTACCAGATCTTCTTAAAGATGTTTCGACAATAGATTTTGGATTTGATCTAATCAAGTCTGACTCTATGGGTTTACTAGATTGTGTCGGTTCTTCTACCGATTGAACTTTATCAAGTTAAATCTTTAAGGCATTAGTTCCTTCACTAAGAAACTTCTTTTCTAAAAAGACCGTCCTATTGCTGATGAACACCTTCTGTTCGTCAGTAAGGTAGAAGTAATATCTCTTGGTCACTTTTGGGTACCCAACAAATAAAGTTTTGTTAGACCTAGGTCCAAGCTTGTCAGTTTTTAAATATTTGACATAAGTCGGACATCTCCAAATCCTAATGTGAGAGAGTATTGGCTTATGCCCTATCCACATCTCATGTGGTGTTTTACTTATAGATTTACTCAAAATTTTATTTAAAATATAACAAGCTGACTCAAGTGTATATCTCCAAAAAGACATCGACAAACTTGTAAAGCCCATCTGGATCAAATCATGTCTAATAGGATTTGATTCTTCCTTTTCGATACACCATTATCCTGTGGTGTTCCAGGAGAGATTCATTATGAGAGAATTTCATTCTCTTCTAAGTATGTCAAAAATTCACTGGAGAGGTATTCTCCTTATCGATCAGACTGAAGAGTTTTAATACTCTTTCTAGTTTATTTTCCTATTTCATTATAGAATCATTTGAACATTTCAAATGATTCTGACTTATTTATCATTAAATAGATGTGCTCATACCTCGATAGGTCATTTATACATATAATGAAATAATAATATCCACCTCTGGTACTAGTATTCATCGATCCACATACATCAGTATGTATCAGACCTAGAACTTCACTGGCTCGCTTACCTTTTTCAGTAAAAGGTGACTTGATCATTTTTTCAAGAAGACAGAATTTATAGGTTAGGAGTGATTCACAATCACTGACTTCAAAGATTTTCTCATGTCAACCTGTTTATTCTGTTCTTGTTAACATGACCTAACCTACAATACCAAAGGTAGATATCGGAGACATCACTAATTCTAGGATATTTTTTGGATTATACATTACACTAACAGGTTGTGACAATAAATATCATTGTTCAGCTGTCCATTCATCACATTAACACTATTCATATGATATTAAAATTAATTTTTTTATTAAAATTTCATAATCGTACATGGCCAAAAGGCCTATAAAAATAATATTCAATAAAAAAGACAAAAGTGATATTCACTTAGAACAATTATATTAGACTTGAATACAAGCTTAATAGTCCCTCACGCTAGAACTGAAACTGATCTTCCATCTCCAATATTAAGAAATCTTTCACCTTCTTCAAATCTCCTACTGACCTGTAGACCTTGTAACAAATTATAAATATTAAAAAAGCTTTCGATATTTAATATTCAGGTAGTAGAATCATAAATTGAGAAATTACAAGGTATTATCATATAATTACCTTGTCCAACAACAATTTGCTTCTTTTTCGGCCTGTTCGGATCCAGGGAGATAATGTATTGAGGATAATTCCTCTTTCAGTGCCCTTATTTCTTGTAGTAGAAGCATTCTACCTGACTCTAGTCGAACTTGAGTTTTTTGGTCTGACAGGGCTTGGGTGCCCTAGCACTTTGCACTCTTTTCTTGTTCTTCTTTCCTTTCTTAAAGGGTCGATATCCAGAAGAAGACCCTCCAATAACATTCACCGACTCCTTGTTGAGCTGGTGATCCTTCTCAAAGTTCTGCAGCAACCCCAGCAAATTGTGGTAGTTGACTGTAAGTTTTGTTATTCAAAATTGAGTAAGAAAAGGAAGGTAGGACTTGGGTAGAGAGTTCATAATAGCATCTTTCCCCAATTGCTTATGCAGGAGAAAGCCAAATTTGCTTAGGTGCTCAATCATCTTGATCATGTACAATACATGATCAGTGACTGATGCTCCTTCTCTTATTCGAGTGTTGAAGATGGCACAACTAGTCTTGTGCCTCTCAATATCATCGAATGTGCCAAAAGACTCGTTCAAAATTTACAACATGTCCTATGGCAGAACATTCTCAAAATGATGGCTGAATTCATCATTCATTGCCGCCAGTACGATACAACGAATCGTAATTCGATCGTTGAGCCACTTCTGATAAGTGTCTTGACCGTGCAATGTGTGTTCGGAGCTAGCTCCTCGAGTGTCGGATCTGTCAACACATATAAGATCCATTCGTGTTCTAGGATAGTTTTGAGCTTTCGATACCAGCTATCGAAATTTGGTCCCATCAGTTTATCACTATCTAATAGTGATTAGAGCAACAAGATGGTGGCCATAACTGCAAAAAAAAAATCAGAACCCAATTAGTATATGAATTGATTAAGCTTAAAGATATGGATTTTAGTCAAAAGGTTCTTCCACTATTTTATTCGAATTGATAGCCTCTACCTTTAATTTGAAGAATTACACTAATTCCTCAGTAGGTACTAGAATCCACATGGACTGCACATGGGCTCGAGTGTGGCTCGACCAACTCTTGTGCACCCATGGATAGGTTCTTAACCAATTATTTCACCAAATAATTTCTAGTATTCAATTTTACCCCAGACACCTTTTCAGCAAGCATGTGATGCCTCCACTGAAAGTTCTGGTTAGGTCCAACCATTAACATGTCAGAATTTAGTACATCTAACAAACAAGTGTCCAGGTTCGAGTGTGGCTCGGGCAACCTGACCATTATCAGAAAGACACAACTAAATCAACATATTACGAATGATAATTCTGACAGCCAAATGAGCACCAGGCATGTGGCACCTCCAATGATCATCTAAATTATTGGTCTCATTATCACCTAACTTAATGGGAGGCTATGATCTAGTTATCACCATAACTATTTCATTTTTAGGGACCTAATAATTTTAGAAAATTTAATTAGTTGAATTGAGAGAAGAGAAAAGACTTGACCAATTAATCTTAATCCTCCAACTGACATCTCCAAGTCAGATTAAAAAAGATAAGGTGAAAGCTAGTCTAGCCAACCAGTCATAAATTCTCCCACTAACTGTAGTGAATTTTAGTGCAGGGGTAAAATGGTAATTTTAAAATTTTTTCAAAATTATTATTTTACAGTAAAAATTATTAATTAATCTAATTAATTAATATGTATTAATCCTACACAAGGATCTAAATATGATATATATAGCATACATTTAAATTTGAAATTTTAAATTCTCTACAGTAAATATTTTACTGTTATGTGTTCAGAATACATTACCTTCGTGCAGGTAGTCGATCGCTGCAGTCTGATCGCCGTCGAAAAAGTCTGATTATTGCAATACAACAACACAATGTGTCTGACCTCTAGGATCATCCACATGAAGCTCCCGATCTGATCAGCTCCTCATGAATGCTAGTTCGTTGTAAAACCCTTTCGACAGCCGATGTTGATCGAACTCCTTCGATCTTGATCTGCCGACTCCTCGGATGCTTTGGATTGTCAGTAGATGTACTTGAGAGGTTGATGAAGCTCTCTCTAAAATTTGGTGGGCTCACAACACTCGTAGCTCATCTTCTTACTTTTCGAACTCTAGGTAGAAACCCTAAGGTACTCACCGAAGAAACTTGCACCCACTATGTTTCTTTTCTTTTCTCTCCTTTTCATTTCTTTTCTCATGCAGAAAAGCTTTCTCACACCACCCTATCTCTCTAGGATCGGATATGCGCATGCTCTATCTTCTCTTCTTTTTAAAATGATGCAAGACACATCTTTTCAGCATTTTCACTGCGTGAGAGGATAAAGATAGGTAGTTGCTCACTTGAATTCAAATCGAATTTGAATTCAAATGCCAACCAACCCATCCTTATCCACTCTACGCATGAGAAGAGAAGGGCGTGGGCTTCTTTGTGCATGGAGAGTTT
The DNA here is from genome assembly GCF_000442705.2 of Elaeis guineensis. Classification (NCBI taxonomy): domain Eukaryota; kingdom Viridiplantae; phylum Streptophyta; class Magnoliopsida; order Arecales; family Arecaceae; genus Elaeis; species Elaeis guineensis. The sequence continues at coordinate 62,890,302 of NC_025997.2, forward strand.
ACACAAGAAATCTTTTCTCGTGTGGAGGAAGTGGCGCACAAATGAAAGGGGTGGCGCAGGGATTTGTTAACCATTCAAATTCAAACATTCTTTGAATTTGAATAGCCAACCAACCTTATCATTATCCATTCAAAATGGTGCACAAAGAAGGGGCATGGGAAGGCTTCTACATGGGAGAAAATTCATGAGAACTCATTTCTCGTGAATTCAGATGGGCACAGGTGAAGTGAGGTGGCGCAGGGAGATAAGTCAAGGTGGTTTGAAATTTTAAAGCAATCTAATTGAACCAACCATATTAAAATAGGTTAGACACAATTAGACTAAATTAAACCTAATATAATTAGGATTAATTAGACTCAATATAATCCTAATCAAATCAGGAATTGACTAAGCCCAACCCCTGATCAAATCAGGGACCAAAATACTTCAGCAATTAGGTCAACTCTTAACCTAATCGGGTCAAACCCAACTGAATCCAATTCAATTGGACTTGATCCAAAAATAATTACTCAATTAAATTGAGTTAATTAATGATCAAATTATTAATTAAATCTCTCATAAATATTGAGTCCAAATCCGATGGGCAATCGGGCATCAAAGTCCATCGATATGAAACCTTGATCGAAGAGTCCCAAACCAGTGGGACTCTTGACTCCGGTACCCAAAATGTGTGGAACTCATGATCAGAGAATCCTGATTCTCAATCACAGAGTCTCTGAGCATTAGGACTCTTGGTCAAAGAGTCCCAGTTCAGTGGGACTCTTCACCGGCCATCAGATCAGATAGGACCTCTAATGTGTGTGACCTCGCAGGTTCGAACTTAAGCCAGTAGCATAGGAACCAATTCCTGTACTAACCGAAGTGACCATCTAGCAATGGTACCCGATAGCCAGATAGGTCGAATAGTCATAATCGCAACATTCAAAACCTATGCGAATATGGTTACTGTATAATTCATTCCTTTTGACCCCTGTATTTAGGATGACTCAGGGTTAAACTGTCAACCCTGATTAGATTATCCGAATCGTGCTCAACTCAAATAGTCCTATGACTCCTCACTAAGACTATCCTGGCCAAGATTTTGCTAAATTGAAACACGATTGTACATAGCTCCTGAACTGGAGTAGTCAATCTTATCTTGACACACGCACCGACAAGTCAAGTACTTGACTACACCCAGCAGCCTTCCGTCACTGAATTAAAAATTCAGGTAGTCCAGTGCCTAAGTGCAGTGAGTTGCTTGCAAGTCACCATGGCGGTCTCAGGTCGGAGGGACAGTTATACCTATATCCCATCGGAGCAAATCTTGACAGCAGAAAAAGCTTCGGAGTCGGTCACGTTCAGTGCAGATGTACCCTTACATCTCACCTGTATGCCATACCAGTGTCTCTACACTCCTTGGTTAAGAGGATAACCAACCCATATGGCACACAATTACCTATACTTGATAAATGTTGTTGTCCTTGGTAACAATGTATCATTTGGTCGCGAACAGGTTTAAGGACTAAACGACAAATCCTCCTTTGTCGAGTCTAAATAGTCCTAAGGACTTCACCACAACACAGGAGTTCATTAGAAGATGAAATAATTTGTGATGAAAAATATTAAAATAACTTTTATTTATTTATAATTCATATACTAATACAGAAAAGAGCACAACCATCAACAGGCTGACGATTGGCTTTGGGACACTATTCCCAACAATCTCCCACTTGGCTTAAAGCCAATCGGTGTAGTATCTAATACCCATCTTCGATTTGAAGTCATCGAACTCCTTCATCACAATGGCTTTAGTGAATGGGTCAGCTAGGTTCTTTTTCTCATCGATCTTCTGAAGGTTGACGTCACCTCGATCCATGATTTTTCGGATGAGATGGTAGCGGCACAGAATATGCTTCATCCGCTAGTGTGCCTTCGGTTCCTTCGCCTGAGCAATGGCTCTAGAGCTATCACAATAGAGCAGAACTGGACCAACAAGGGAGGGTGCTACTCTGAGCTTGGTGATGAATTTCCTCAGCCACAATCGCTTCTTTGGCAGCATCTGATGCAGCGACATACTCTGCCTCGCAAACTGAATCAACCACAGTGTGCTGCTTGGAACTCTTCCAGCAGACAGCCCCACCATTAAGGGTAAAAATAAATCCCGACACACTCTTGCTGTCATCATGATCAGACTGAAAATTAGAGTCTGTAAACCCTATAAATCTCAAGTCTGATTCACCATAAACAAGCCACTAGTCCTTAGTATTTCTTAAATACTTCAGGATTATTTTAACAACCTTCTAGTGATTCTCCCCTGGATCAGATTGGTATCTACTCGCTACCCCTAGTGAGTATACCACATCTGGTCATGTATATATCATGGCGTATATGATAGATCCCACTACCAAAGCATATGAAATTCTACCCATACGCTCTCTCTCTTGAGGTGTTGTCAGACAATCCCTTTTCGAGAGAAAAATTTCATGGCCTATCGGTAGATAGCCTTTCTTGAAATTCTCCATGCTGAACCTCTTCAGTATAGTATCAATGTACGTGGACTGGAATAAGTCAAGCAACCTTTTAGATCCATCCCTATAGATCCTCATCCCTAGGATGTAGGAAGCTTCTCCCAGATCCTTCATGGAGAATTGTGACGACGGCCAAATTTTTATTCCTTGTAATGCAGGGACATCATTTCCGATTAAGAGAATGTCATCCACATACAATACAAGAAATACTACTACTGGACCATTAGCCCACTTATAAATGCAGGACTCTTCTTCGTTCTTAACAAAGCCATACATCTTGATCGTCCTATCAAAATGTATGTTCCAACTCTGGGATGCCTGCTTAAGTCCATAAATGGACCTATGTAGCCTGCACACCTTAGACTCATCTGTGGATGTGAACCCTTCAGGTTGTATCATATACACCTCTTCGTCCAGCTCTCCATTTAGGAAAGCTGTCTTCACATCCATCTGCCAGATTTTATAGTCCAGATGGGCAGCTATCGCAAGCATAATCCAAATGGATTTGAGCATTGCCACAGGAGAAAATGTCTCGTCATAGTCTATACCATAATGTTGACAATATCCTTTGGCAACCAGACGGACTTTATAGATTTTCACCTTTCCGTCTGTGCCTCTCTTCCTCTTGAAGACCCACTTACACCCTATGGGTTTTACTCCTTTGGGTGGGTCAACCAATGTCCACACATCGTTGACCTTCATGGACTCCATTTCGGATTTCATGGTCTCTAGCCATTTCTCAGAGTTAGGTCTCTGCATTGCATCCATGTAGGTGATCGGATCCTCATCGTTTTCATCATGTTCGACAGGATCATCGTCTCGGACCAAGAAACCATAGTATCTGTCTGGTTGATGTGGTACTCTACCAGATCGCCTTAAGGGTACAAAAACAATGGGCTCTGAATCTGATCTAACCAAATCCGGTTCAGGTTCAGCAACTTATGTCGGTTTTTCCACCTACCGAACTTCCTCAAGTTCGATCTTATAGGCAACAGTCCCTTCACCAAGGAACTCCTTTTCCAAAAAGATTGCCTTAAGGCTGACAAACACCTTATGCTCATCAGCTAGGTAGAAATAATACCCTTTGATCTCTTTTGGGTACCCTATGAAATAACACTTGTCAGACCTAGGTCCAAGCTTATCCGTAATTAAACGTTTAACATAAGTCGGACACCCCCCAACCCTAAGGTACGATAGTACCAGCTTACGTCCTATCCATATCTCATATGGCGTTTTGGTTACAGACTTACTTAGAACCCTATTTAGAAGGTAACAAGTCGATTCGAGTGCATATCCCAAGAGGAAGATCGATAGACCAGCAAACCCCATCATGGATCGAACCATGTCCAACAAGGTCCGATTCCTCCTTTCAGACACACCATTATGCTGTGGTGTTCCAAGAGGAGTCCACTGAGAGAGAATCCCATTCTCTCCAAGATATGTCAGAAACTCATTGGAAAGGTATTCACCTCCTCAATCAGATCGAAGAATTTTAATACACTTTTCAATTTATTTTTCTACCTCATTTCGAAATAGTTTGAACATTTCAAATGACTCTGACTTATGCTTCATTAGGTAGACATACCCATACCTCGATAGGTCATTTATGAAGGTTATGAAGTAGAAATATCCACCTCTTGCACTTGAGCTCATGGGTCCACATACATCAGAATGTATCAGACCCAAGAGTTCACTGGCTCGCTCACCTTTCCCAGTAAAAGGTGATTTGGTCATCTTCCCAAGAAGACAGGACTCACAGCTTAGAAGTGATTCACAATCACCAACTTCAAAAATTTCTTCTTGAGCCAACCTGTTTATCCTGTTCTTATTGATATGACCTAGCCTACAGTGTCAAAGATAGACTTCTGACACATTATCTATTCTAGGGCATTTACCGGAGGTTTGAACCATATTAACAGGCTGTGATAGTAAGTAAATTCTATTATTTAGTTGTCCAACAAACATTATAATATCATTCAAAATGATATTGCAAATATTTTTTTTTATTAAAAATTTATAACTGTACATGGCCAAAAGGCCTACAAAAATAATATTTAATATAAAATTTGGACAATAGAGACATTCACTCAGAATTATATTACGAGAGTTGATTACAAGGTTCATAATTCCTAAAGCTAGAACTGGAACTTTGCTTCCATCTCCAACGTTCAGGAACCTCTCGCCTTCATCAAATCTCCTACTGACCTGCAGACCCTGCATCGAATTACAGATATGATAAGGGCTTTCGGTATCTAATACCCAGATAGTAGTATCACAAATGAAAAAATTGCAGGTGTTATCATATAATTACCTTGCTTCTTCTTCGGCCTGTTCGGGTCTAGGGAGGCAATGTATAGAGGACATTTCCTCTTCCAATGCCTCTGCTTCTTACAGAAGAAGCACTCTGCCTGGCTCTGGTCGGGCTTGTGCTTCTTGGTCTGACCCTGTGCAGACGTCCCAGCATGCGGCTGTACCTTCTTGTTCTTCTTCTTCTTGTTCTTCTTCCCTTTCTTAAAAAGTTGACAACCAAAAGAAGATCCTTCCACAACATTCACCGACTCCTAATGGAGCTGGTGGTCCTTCTCAAAATTCTGCAACAACCCCAACAAGCCGTTGTAGTTCACTGCAGGCTTTGTTATCCAAAAATGAGTAAGGAAGGAGAGGAAGGATTTGGGCAAAGAATTAAGGATCGCATCCTTAGCGAGCTGCTCGTGAAAGGGAAAGCCCAGTTTACTTAGGTGCTCAATCATTTCGATCATGTACAGTATATGATCGGTGACTGAGGCCCCATCCCTCATCCGAGCATTGAAAATGGGACAACTAGTTTTGTGCCTTTCAACATCGTCAGGCATGCCAAAGGAGTCGTTCAACATTTGAAGCATCTCCTGCGGCTGGGCATTCTCGAACCTGTGGCTGAACTCATCATTCATTGCCACCAGCATTATGCACCGAACGGTGGTGCGGTCGTTGAGCCACTTCTGGTAAGTGTCTCGGACCACCCCTCTAGCGTTTGGGGCTGGCTCCTCAAGTGCTGGATCCGTTACTACATAAAGGATCCATTCATGCTCAAGGATGATTTTCAATTTTTGATACCAGCTATCGAAATTAGGTCCCATGAGCTTGTCATTATCTAATAATGATCGAAGGGACAAGGTAGTGGCCATAGCTGCATAAAGAAAAATCAGACCTTTATTAGTACATAAATTATTAATACTAAAGACTTGGACTTTAGTCTAAAGTTTCTCCCAGTATTTTTATGAACTAGTAGCCTCAACCTCCAATTCGAGGAATTACTTTAATTCCTTAGTGGGTACTAGAATCCACACAGACCACACACAAGCCCAATTTTGGTTCGTCAACCCATGTGTATCTATGGGTAGGTTCTTAACCAGTTGTTTCTCTAAACAATATCTAGTAATTAATTTTATCCTAGAACCTAATCAGTAGTTTTTGGCCTCCACTGAAAAGATCTGGTTAGGTCCAACCATTAACATGACTTGATTTGGTGAATCAGACTAATAAATGATCAGGCCCGACTTTGGCTGGCCAACCTGACCACCATCAGAAAGACTCAACCAAATTATCATATTATGAATGATAATTCCATTAGTCAATAAGCACCAGGCCTTTGGGCCTCCAGTGATTATTAAACTAATGGACTCATTATCACTCACTTAATGGGAGGCTATGACTTAATTATCACTATAACTTAATCATTTTTAGGGACCTAATAATTTTTGAGGATTTTATTAAAGGATAGAAGAGAAGAAATTAATCAGCCAATTTCAATCCTCCCACTGACTTCACCAAGTCAGATTAAAAAAGGATTTAATTAAAGCCAGTATTAGGAGCACCTAAATCAGTCACACTAATTTATCGAATGACATAGGTGAGCCCTAATCACCAAGTGATCTAATCAAATCCTAACTCACCAGGTTGGCGAGGTAAGTGAGATCAGTGGTGAGGATATGCCATTAACTCGTCAGAGATCGAATCAATGCGAGTAGCTCCCACTTAAAAATCACTGGTCAGACTGTCGAACTTACCTTAGACACCAACCGGTTCATTAGTTTTAATTTGATCAACTTAGTAAATAGGGTTCCATCATGTAGCTATGAATTAAGTCCATCTTGGTCTAGTTAAAGACATGGACCCATTCAACTACAACTATTGGAGTTGAGTCTAGAGTGTCCTTGACCTAATCTAATTTAATTTTTGATTAGATTTGACCAATTATTCTAATTTAGTACATTTCTTTAAGCTAACCTTAGGTCTAACCCAATTATGGACCTAATCTATCTAACTCATTGACCCATAAGTTTATGCAATTGTCTTAGGTCTTAATTCACAATTCTAGACCAACTAGACAACACTTAATTCTTTTAATTAAGTATTAGGGCTGATGGGTCAGGGTTTGGTATTTCAAAAATAATTTTTAAATTTGAAAGGTTTTATTTTCTATTCACCAAATTGTTGACTTATTTCACAAACGGATCAGCACATTTCATAAACAGCAATCCTATTACTAATTACATAACAGAAAATAACTCAATCAAAATAAATCATGAATATTCTTTTAGATCTAATCTAACACATTCATGATAAATTTTACAATTAAATCTTTTCGCTGCTTCATCTGCATGGGATATAATCGCATCGACACCCCTACCGCCATAGGAGAATCCCATCGAATGGGAGGAGAGGACCTTTAAACCCTACTTTTCTCCTATGACCGGACGACCATGGCAACCAACCCAATTAAACTACTTGCTACTTGGATCAAGTATATCTAAATATACCAATTTCAAAATTTAAATTTCAAATTTTAAATTTTAAACAAATTTCAAATTTCAAATTTTTGAATTTCAAATTTTTAATTTCAAATTTGAAATTTCAAACAAATTTTAAATTTCAAATTTTAAATTTCAAATTTTTGAATTTTAAATTTCAAATTTCAAATTTCAAAATTCAAATTTTGAATTTTGAATTTTAAATTTAAATTTTAAATTTAAATTTTTAGATTACTATTTAATCTATGCATGCAAATATATATCATATTTTAGAACCTACTCTGATACCATTTCTAGTGAATTTCAATGCAGGGGTAAAACAATAATTTTAAAACTTTTTCAAAATTATTATTTTACAATGAAAATTATTAATTAATCTAATTAATTAACATGTATTAATCCTATACAAAGATCTAAATATGATATATATAGCATATATTTAAATTTGAAATTTTGAATTCTCTATAGTAAATATTTTACTGTTATGTGTTCAGAACACATTACCTTCATGCAGGTAGTTGATTGCTGCAGTCTGATCATCATCGAAAAGGTCTGATCATTGCAATGTAGCCACACAGTGTGTCTAGATTCTACAGATCATCCACACGAAGCTCCCGGTCTGATCGGGTCCTCACGAATGCTAGTTCGTTGCAGAACCCTTTTGACGCCCGATGTTGATCGAACTCCTTCGATCTTGATCTGCCCACTCTTCAGATGCTTCGGATCGTCAGCAGATATACTTAAGGGATTGATGAAGCTCTACCTAAAATTTGGTGGGCTCACGATACTCGTAGCTCATCTTCTCACTTTCCGAACCCTAGGCAGAAACCCTAGGGTACTCACTGAAGAAACTTGCACCCACTAAGTTTCTTTTCTTTTCTCTCCTTTTCTTTTCTTTTTTCATGCAGAAAAGCTTTCTCACGCCACCCTATCTCTTTAGGATCAGATATGCGCATGCTCTATCTTCTCTTCTTTTTAAAATGATGCAAGATGCATCTTTTCAGCATTTTCATCGCATGAGAGGATAAAGATAGGTGGTTGCTCACTTGAATTCAAATCGAATTTGAATTCAAATGCCAACCAACCCATCCTTATCCACTCTACGCGTGAGAAGAGAAGGGTGTAGGCTTCTTTGTGTGTGGAGAGTTTACACGAGAAATCATTTCTCGTGTGGAGGAAGTGGCGCACAAATGAAAGGAGTGGCGCAGGGATTTGTTAACCATTCAAATTCAAACATTCTTTGAATTTGAATAGCCAACCAACCTTATCATTATCCATTCAAAATGGTGCACAAAGAAGGGGCATGGGAAGGCTTCTGCATGGGAGAAAATTCATGAGAACTTGTTTCTCGTGAATTCAAATGGGCGCAAGTGAAGTGAGGTGGCGCAGGGAGATAAGTCAAGGTGGTTTGAAATTTTAAAGCAATCTACTTGAACCAACCATATTAAACTAGGTTAGACATAATTAGACTAAATTAAATCTAACATAATTAGGCTTAAATAAACTCAATAAAATCCTAATCAAATCAGGAATTGACTAAGTCCAACCCCTGATCAAATCAGGGACCAAACCACTTCGGCGATTAGGTCAACTCTTAACCTAATTGGGTCAAACCCAGCTGAATCCAATTCAATTAGACTTGATCCAAAAATAATTACTCAATCAAATTGAGTTAATTGGTGATCAAATCACTAATTAAACCTCTCAAAAATATTGAGTTCAAATCTGATGGGCAATCGGGCATCAAAGTCCATCGATATGAAACCTTGATCAAAGAGTCCCAAACTAGTGGGACTCTTGACCCCGGTATCCAAAATGTGTGGAACTCATGATCAGAGAATCTTGATTCTCAATCACAGAGTCCCCGAGCATTAGGACTCTTGGTCAAAGATGCCCAGTCCAGTGGGACTCTTCACCAGCCATCAGATCAGATAGGAACCTCTAATGTGTGTGACCCCACAGGTTCGAACCTAAGCTGGTAGCACAGGAATCAATTTCTGTACTAATCGAAGTGACCATCTAGCAATGATACCCAACGTCCGGATAGGTCGAATAGTCACAATTGCAACATTCAGAACCTGCGTGAATATGGTTACTGTATAATTCATCCCTTTTGACCCCTGTGTTTAGGACGACTCAGGGTTAAACTGTCAACCCTGATTAGATCATCCGAATTGTGCCCAACTCAAATAGTCCTGTGACTCCTCACTAGGACTACCTTGGCCAAGGTTATGCTAAATTGAAACACGATTGTACACAGCTCCTGAACTAGAGTGGTCAATCCCATCTTGACACATGCACCGACAAGTCAAGTACTAGACTACACCTAGCAGCCTTCCGTCACTGAATTAGAAATTCAGGTAGTCTAGTGCCTAAGTGCAGTGAGTTGCTTGCAAGTCACCGTGGTAGTCTCAGGTCAGAGGGACAGTTATACCCATATCCCATCGGAGCAAATTTTGACAGCAGAAAAAACTTCAGAGTCGGTCACATTCAGTGCAGATGTATCCTTATATCTCACCTGTATGCCATACCAATGTCTCCACACTCCTTGGTTAAGAGGACAACCAACCCATATGGCACACAACGACCTATGCTTGATAAACGTTGTTGTCCTTAGTAACAACATATCATTTGGTCGTAAACAGGTTTAAGGACTAAATGATAAATCCTCCTTTGTCGAGTCTAAATAGTCCTAAGGACTTCACCACAACATAGGAGTTCATTAGAAGATGAAACAATTTATGATGAAAAATATCAAAATAATTTTTATTTATTTATAATTTATATATTAATATAGAAAAGAACACAACCATCAACAGGCTGACGATTGACTTTGGGATACTATTCCCAACACTAACTTCATCAAGTTATGAAGAGGACTCAAGACAAGTTGAACTAGGGGCACCTAAATCAGTCATATTGATTTCCTAGTTAGCATGGATCAACTCCAAACATTAAGTGATCTAACCAAAACATGATTTACCATGTTGGCCAGATAAGTGAGATCAGTGGAAGGGATATGCCATTAACCCAACATAGACTCAATCTATGCGAGTAGCTCCCAATTAATGATCATCGATTAAAGCTGCCATACTTATCTTAGACACCAACTGGTTAGTCATTTTCAATTTGATCAACTTATAGACTTAGATTCGACCACGGAGCTACGATCAAAGTCTATATTGATCTAATCAAAGATATGAACTTGACCAACTACAACTATTGAAATTGATCAAGGGAAGAAATTGACCCAATTAGAATTAACTTTTAATTAGATTTGATCAATTACTAATATGATCCATTATCAATGATTTCTAACCCTAGGTCTAATCCAGTTAAATAGACTTGACTCGAGCTAACCCATTAACCCATGAATTATGAAATTAATGCCTTAGATCTTTGATTTTCATATCTAAATTGCTTAATTCTCAATTAAATTTTGGGCTGACATGGGTTCGGATTCGATATTTGAAAATAATTTTTAATTTTATAAAATATTTTTTACAATCAATCATCTAATGATCAAGACTCTAATTTCAGATCTAATATATATTATTTCAAATTTAAAATAAAATTTTAAAAATTTTCATTATTCATCATCATGGAAAAGATCGTGCAGCACCCCTACATACCATAGGAGATCCCATCGAATTGGTAAATAAGATTATGAAATCTTGATTTCTTCTAGGATCGGATATCTACGAGGATCTATCCAATCAGATTACTATACTACTTATACTCAAAATTAATTATTCAGATCTAATCTAAATAATTAAAATTAGATTATATACAAAAAGTTTATGTCATAAGAAACTTGGCTCTGGTACCATCTAAAGGAAAATGTATCGTTCAAAGCATATATTTTTAAAATTTTATAGTAGAATAATAAAAGATTTAAATATTTTAATCTTCTAAACATACCTTAGATCAGATCTAAACTACCATTAAGGATCTATGATATAAAAAATTTATATATAAAATATGATATAAAATAGAAAACTGTATCGATCACATCGATGCCCTGAATCTTATCTAACCTTTAGATCATATTGGTTGAGCTCAGAACTCATCACCTTTTCACAAATCGATGATCTTCACTGTTGGTAGGTATGGTACGAAGCTCTTGTTGATACCGAACAGTTACACAGATTGTCCGACCTCTACAGATCGTCTACTCGAAGCCCTGATTGGATCTTTCTTCATAAGAGTGCTAGCCCACATCAAAGGCTCTGGATGGCTGATCCAAGCTCCTTTCTTCGAATCTCCTGAATTCTTCTAGAACAGAAGATGAAGCTTTACGAGGAGGTGGTGGTGTGAAAGTTTGGACAGGACTCACTTTTGTATTTTATTTTTATAAAATCTAGAGTTGAAATCCTAGAACCCACAGCTCACACTCGAGAGGAAGAACACTTTCTCTATTTCTCATACAAAAATACTTTATGCATAAAGAAAGGTGGTGGCATGAAAAGGAGAGTCCAACTCAATTTGGACTCTAGATTATCATTGAAATTCAAACTCATTTGAACTTAAATTTAAACTAACCAATTTTTAATTCAAAAAGAATTGGATGAGGATGTGAAAAAGGCTTTTGGGTATGAGAAAAATTATATAAAAATATTTTTCATATGAAGAATAAGAGGGTGCAAAGAAAGGAGGTGCAATAGATTTGAATTCAAATTATTTTCTCATCCAATTAGATTCTTAACCCAACCAAATTAGGTTAAATAAACCTAATTGGACCACTAAATCTAATCTAATTAGGTAGTAAATAGTTTTGATTAAATCTTAATCAAATAAAAAATTAATCAAGCTCAAGTTCTGATCATATCAGTAATCAAACACCTTTAGTGATTAAGTCATCTCATAACCTAATCGGGTCAAACCAAATTGAATTCAATTCAATTAGATCTGATCCAAAACTCAATGCTCAATCAAATTAAGTTAATTAGTAATCTAATTACTAATCAATCCTTCTATAATTCATCAATAATTAGAAAATTAATTTATTGCAACTTTTACATAAGGTTAATCATCAATTGAATTAACTATTTTATTCTAGAATGATTCTTAATTGTCGATCAGCCATATGATCAGTCAGAAACTTTTTTTGAGTGTGACTTCATAGGTTCGAATCTAAGTTGATAGTATAAGAATAATCTTCTTATACCAATCAAAGTGACCATCTAGCAATGATACCCGACGTCCGAATAGGTCAAAAGATTGCAAAGCATCATTCAAGAACCTATTGGCATATGGTTATCGTATAATTCATCCCTTTGACCCAAATACTCAAAGTGACCAGGGTTTAACTGTCAACCCTAGTATGGTCATCCACATTATATTTTAATTTTCAAAATCTATCACATGGATTACTCCAGTCAAGGTTTTACTGAATTGAAACACACTGATATATTAACACCTACTTATTCAGAGAAATCAATTCCATCTTGACTCACACACCGACTTCATGAGTACTTGACTGTACCCAAAAATTTTTCATCACTGAATTAAAAATTTAGGTAGTTCGGCACCAGAGCATAATGAGTTGCTTGCAAGTCACCGTGATGATCTCAGGTCGGAGGGACACTTATACCCATATCCTCTGTGAGCTACTCTTAACAACAGAGTACTCAGCAATTGATCACGTTCAGTGAGATGTACTCCTATATCTCACTTGCATGCCATGCCAGCATCTCCGCACTCTTTGATTAAGAGTGATTAAGAGAACAACCAACGTACATGGCATACAATGATCTATACTTGATATAGCTATCATTCTAATAATAGTATATTATTTGATCATGAACTTAAGGTTTAAGAACTAAACGATATATCCTCCTATATCAAATTAAATAGTCTTAAGGACTTCATTACATAATAGGAGTTCAAAATAAGATGTACATAGTGATGAGAAAACTAAATAATATTTATTAATTTAATAGTTCATATACAATTATAATAATAAGCTCAACTATCAACAGACTGATGATTGACTTTGAGACATAATTTTCAACAAGTTTATTATGAACTACTATATAAATAAGATTGATGCTACTGTGTCAAAGTTATTAAAAGTACTGGTGACTGCAAAGGACACCTTGAAGAGTTCAAAAGGCACAGCTCAAGCTATAGAACAGACTTTCTCCAAAAGGAAGTCTTCTTTTAATAAGAAGGAAAAGCCTGCAAAGAAGAAAAAGATTAAAGCCAAGCCTAAGAAACAGATTCTTAAGAAGGATGACGATAAAGAAAAATATTTTCTTTGCAACGTCGAAGGCCACTAGAGGAAGAACTGTCTGACCTACCTGGTGACTGTCAAGAGCAGAAAGAAGGATGGACCTTCTGAAGATACAACTGAATTGCTCATTATCGAAATAAATCTCATGATTTTTTTTCCTCTAGTTGGGTTCTAGATTCTGGTTCAAGTACTCATTTGTGCACTTCAATGTAAGATCTTGAAGAAATAAGGGGGTTGAGGGAACGTGAGATCACTCTTCGAGTCAGCAATAGAGCAAGGGTTGCTGCTGTGGCCGTCAGAACCTATCCTCTACGACTACCATTAGGATTTAGTTTAGTTTTGAAAGACTATTATTATGTACCTATAGCCAGTAGAAATTTGATTTCTAGCTCCGTGCTGGCACAGAATAACTATAATTTTTATTTCAATAAAGATGTGTTCTATTTATTTTGAAAATAAACTTGTAGCATGTGCTTTCTTGATTCACAATCTTTACTATTTGCATACTGATGCAAGTGTAAATATTAACGAGCAAATAGTGAATGCCATAGGGTCTAAGAGACCTAGAGATAGGATCAATCAAAAGTATCTGTGGCACCTTAGGCTAGGCCATATTGGAGAGAACAGACTCAACAAATTAAAGAAAGATGGTCTTCTCGGACCATTGACTTTTGAGTCTTATCCAGTCTGTAAATCGTGTCTTCAAGAAAAAATGGTCAAGCTGCTCTTTATGGGATAAGTGGAAAGGACCACTGAGATATTAGCCCTGATACACACAGACGTGTGAAGACATTCGATGTACAAGCCAGGGGTGGCTATATCAACTTCATAACTTTTATCAATGATTTTTCACGGTATGGGTTTGTGTATTTGATGCATCAAAAGTCTGAAATCTTTGAAAAGTTTATAGAATTCGGACATAAAATAGAAAAATAAACCAAAAAATTCATAAAGATTTTTCGATCAGATCAAGAAGGAGAATACTTTAGTGGTGAATTTCAGACCTATCTTGATAATGGCATAGTCTCACAATGGATACCTCCAAGGATACCTCAGCTCAATGAGATATCTAAAAGGAGGAATCAGACCTTATTAGATATCGTTCGGTCCATGATGAGCTTTACAACTCTTCCTGACTTTCTTTGGATACATGCATTGCTTTTTGCAATTCATCTCTTGAATCAGATTCTCTCTAAATCTGTTTCTACCATACTATATGAGTTATGGCATGGTAAGAAGCCAACTCTTGGGTATCTCAAGATTTGGAGATGTCCGAACCATGTCAAGCGACAATAGGTGGACAAGTTAGAGGCTAGGTCCTTTAGGGCTTATTTTATAGGGTATCCTCAAAAAATCATGGGATACTACTTTTATCTTCCTGACGATCACAATATGATTGTGAGCCATCATGCCGTATTCTTGAAAAAAGAGTTTATTCAAGATGGAGGCAGAGGGAGAAAGATTGAGCTCGAAGAAAAAGTCTCTGAAGAGCATTGAATCAAAGAACCTGAACCTAGTAATAAGCCAGTAGATGTGATAACTTTTCTATTGGGAAAAGGGTCCCAAAGCCAATCGTCAGCCTGTTGACGGTTGTGCTCTTTGCTGTATTAGTATATAAATTATAAATAAATAAAAGTTATTTTGGTATTTTTTATCACAAATTGTTTCATCTTCTAATGAACTCCTGTGTTGTGGTGAAGTCCTTAGGACTATTTAGACTCGACGAAGGAGGATTTGTCGTTTAGTCCTTAAATTTGTTCGCGACCAAATGATACATTGTTACCAAGGACAACAATATTTATTGAGCATAGGTCGTTGTGTGCCATATAGGTTGGTTGTCCTCTTAACCAAGAAGTGTGGAGATACTGGTATGGCATACAGGTGAGATGTAAGGGTACATCTGCACTGAACGTGACCGACTCTGGAGCTATTTCTGCTATCAAGATTTGCTCCGATGGGATATGGGTATAAATGTCCCTCTGACCTGAGATCGCCACGGTGACTTGCAAGTAACTCACTGCACTTAGGCACTGGACTACCTGAATTTCTAATTCAGTAACGGAAGGTTGCTGGGTGTAGTCAAGTACTTGACTTATCAGTGCGTGTGTCAAGATGGGATTGACCACTCCAGTTCAGGAGCTGTATACAGTCATGTCTCAATTTAGTAAAATCTTGGCCAGGGTAGTCCTAGTGAGGAGTCACAGGACTGTTTGAGTTGAGCACGATTCGGATGATCTACTCAGGGTTGACAGTTTAACCCTGAGTCATCCTAAACACAGGGGTCAAAAGAGATGAATTATACAGTAACCATATTCACGTAGGTTTTGAGTATTGTGATTGTGACTATTCGACCTATCTAGACATCAGGTACCATTGCTAGATATTCACTTCGATTAGTACAGGAATTGGTTTCTGTGCTACCGGCTTAGGTTCGAACCTGCAGGGTCACACACATTAGAGGTTCCTATCTGATCTGATGGCTGATGAAGAGTCCTAATATTTGTGGACAATGAGTCCAATGTGTCTGAAACTTTATGATCGAGAATCAAGATTCTCTGATCATGAGTCCCACACATTTTGGGTACCGGGGTCAAGAGTCCCACTGGTTTGGGACTTTTCGATCAGAATTTCATATCGATGAATTCTGATGCCCGATTGTCCATCAAATTTGGACTCAATATTTATGAGAGATTTAATTAGTAATTTGATCACTAATTAACTCAATTTGATTGAGTAATTATTTTTGGATCAAGTCCAATTGAATTGGATTCAGTTGGGTTTGACCCAATTATGTTAAGAGTTGACCTAATCATCGAGATGGTTTGGTCCCTGATTTGATCAGGGGTTGGGCTTAGTCAATTCCTAGTTTAATTAAGATTTTACTGAGTCTAATTAAGCCTAATTAAATTGGGTTTAATTTAGTCTAATTATGCTTAACCTATTTTTATTAGGTTGGTTCAATTAAGATTAAACCACCATTTGAATTTGAATCCCTACGCCACTTCATATCTCTGCGCCCATTTGAATTCATTAGAAGAAAGTTCTCATGAATTTTTTCTCATGCAAAGCCCTTCCCACGCCCACATTTGTGCACCACATAGGTGGATAAGGATGGTTGGTTGGCCATTCAAATTCAAAACAAAGTTTGAATTTGAATGAGCAACCAATCCATGCGCCATGTCCTTATCCTCTTTAGCGCCCCATATCTTACACGAGAAAGAGTTTCTCATGAAACCTTTCCATGCACAAAGCAGCCACGCACCTTCTCTTCTCACACCCAAGTGGATAGGGATGAGTTGGTTTGCATTTGAATTCAAATTTAATTTGAATTCAAATGTGCAACCACTTATCTTTATTTTCTCATGCGGATAAGACATGTTTTGAACTATTTTAAAAGAGACAGGGAGGTGGGGCATGCGTAGAAATTTTTTGAGAGAGAAAGTGGGGCATGAGGAACCCTTGTACATGTTTAGGAAGTCTAAAACTTCCGAGAGAAAAAGAAAGAAAAGAAAGAAAATTGGGTGTAGGGTTTTCAGTGTGTTCCCTAGGGTTTCAGCTTGGGGTTCGGGAAGTGAGAAGGTGAGCTACGAGTGTGTGAGCCCACCAAATTTTAGGAAGAGATTCATCAACCTCTCAAGCATACTTGCTGATAATCTGGAGCATCCAAAGAGTCAGCAGACATCGATTGAAGGAGTTTGATCAGCATCGGCCTTTGAAAGGGCTCTACAACGAGCTAGCACTCGTGAGGAGATGATCATATCAGGAGCTTTGTGTGGATGATCCGTAGAGACCAGATATATTGTGTGGCTGTATTGTGATGATCAAATCCTCCCGACGATGATCAGATTGTGGAGATTGACTACCCGCATAAAGGTATTGTGTTCTGAACACAGAACAGTAAATTATTTACTGTTCAAATTTGAATTTCAAATTTAAATGCATGCATTCTATATATTACATTTAGATCTTAGTGTAGAGTAAACACATGTTAATTAATTAGATTAATTAATTATTTTCACTAAAATAATGATTTTAAAAAAATTTTAAAATTATCATTTTACCCCTACACTCAAATTTCGCTTCAAATGGTATCAGAGCAGGTTCTAAGATATGATATATGAATTTGCATACATAGATTAAGTTGTAATCTAAAAGTTTAAATTTAAAATTTAAAATTCAAAATTTAAAATTTGAATTTTGAAAGTTGTTCGAAATTCAAAATTCAAACATTTGAAATTCAAAATTTAAAATTTAAATTTTGAAATTTGAAATTCAAAATTTAAAATTCAAAAATTTGAAATTCAAAATTTGAAATTTAAAATTTAAAATTTGGTTGAAATTTCAAATTTAAAATTCAAAATTTAAAATTCAAAATTTAAAATTCAAAAATTTGAAATTTGAAATTTAAAATTTGTTTGAAATTTGAAATTTAAATTTTGAAATTGGTATATTTAGATATACTTGATCTAAGTTGCAAGTAATCTAATTGGGTTGGTTGCCATGGCCGTCTAGTCATAGGAGAAAAGTAGGGTTTAAAGGCCCTCTCCTCCCATTCGATGAGATCTCCTATGGCGGTAGGGGTACCGCTGTAATTATATCCCATGCAGATGAAGTAGCGAAATGACTTAATTGTAAAGGTTCAATTATAAAATTTATCATGAATGTGTTAGATTAGATCTAAAGGAATATTCATGATTTATTTTGATTGAGTTATTTTCTGTTATGTAATTAGCAATAGGATTGCTATTTATGAAATATGCTGATCTATTTGTGAAATGAGTCAACATATTTGGTGAACAAAAAATAAAATCTTTCAAATTTGAAAATTATTTTTGAAAAGCCAAACCCTGACCCATTAGCCCAAATCTTAATTAAAAGAATTAAGTGTTGTCAAGTTGGTCTAGAATTATGAATTAAGACCTAAGACAATTACATAAACTTGTGGGTCAATGGGTTAGATGGATTAGGTCTATAATTGGGTTAGACCTAAGGTTAGCTTAAAGAAATAGACTAAATTAGAGTAATTGGTCAAATCTAATCAAAAGTTGAATTAGATTAGGTCAAGGACACTCTAGACTCAACTCCAATAGTTGTAGTTGAATGGGTCCATGTCTTTAACTAGATCAAGATGGACTTAATTCATGGCTACGTGGTGGAACCCTATTTACTAAGTTGATCAAATTAAAACTAATGAACCGGTTGGTGTCTAAGGTAAGTTCGACAGTTTGACCAGTGGTTCTTAAGTGGGAGCTACTCGCATTGATTCGATCTCTGATGAGTTAATGGCATATCCCCACCACTGATCTCACTTACCTAGCCAACCTGGTGAGTTAGGTTTTGATTAGATCACTTGATGATTTGGGCTCATCCATGTCATTAGGTAAATCAGTGTGACTGATTTAGGTGCTCCTAATGTCGGCTTTAATTAAATTCTTTTTAATCTGACCTGGTGAAGTCAGTGGGAGGATTGAAATTGGCTGGTTAATTTCTTCTCTTCTATCCTTTAAGAAATTCTCAAAAATTATTAGGTCCCTAAAATGATTAAGTTATAGTGATAACTAAGTCATAGCCTCCCATTAAGTGAGTGATAATGAGTCCATTAGTTTAATAATCATTGGAGGCCCAAAGGCCTGGTGCTTATTGACTAATGGAATTATCATTCATAGTATGATAATTTGGTTGAGTCTTTCTGATAGTGGTCAGGTTGGCCGGCCAAAGTCGGGCCTGATCATTTATTGGTCCAATTCACCAAATCAAGTCATGTTAATGGTTGGACCTAACCAGATCTTTTCAGCGGAGGCCAAAGCCTGCTGATTAGGTTCTGAGATAAAATTGATTACTAGAAGTTGTTTAGAGAAACAACTGGTTATGAACCTACCCATAGATGCACATGAGTTGACCAACCAAAGTTGGGCTCGTGTGTAGTCTGTGTGGATTCTATACCCACTAAGGAATTAAAGTAATTCTTCGAATTGAAGGTTGAGGCTATCAGTTCATAAAAATATTGGAAGAAACTTTAGACTAAAGTCCAAGTCTTTAGTATTAATAATTTATGTACTAATAGAGGTCTGATTTTCCTTTATGCAGCTATAGCCACTACCCTGTCGCTCCGGTCATTATTAGATAATGACAAGCTCATGGGACCTAATTTCGATAGCTGGTATCGAAAATTAAAAATCATCTTTGAGCATGAGCGGATCCTTTATGTTGTAACGGATCCGGCACCCGAGGAGCCAGCCCTGAACGATAGAGGGATGGTTCGAAACACTTACCAGAAGTGGCTCAACGATCGGACCACCATTCGATGCATAATGCTGGCGACAATGAATGATGAGTTTAGCTATAGGTTTGAGAATGCCCAGCCACAGGAGATGCTTCAAATGTTGAGCGACTCCTTTGGCATGCCTGACAATATTGAAAGGCACAAAACTAGTTGTGCCATTTTCAATGCTCGGATGAGGGATGGGGTCTCAGTCATCGATCATGTACTATACATGATCAAAATGATTGAGCGTCTAAATAAACTGGATTTTTTCCTGCACGAGTAGCTCGGTAAGGATGCGATCCTTAATTCATTGCCCAAGTCCTTCCTCCCCTTCCTTACTCATTTTTGAATGACAAAGCCTGTAGTGAACTACCATGGCTTGTTGGGATTGCTGCAGAACTTTGAGAAGAACCACCAGCTCCATAAGGAGTCAGTGAATGTTGTGGGAGGGTCTTCTTCTAGTTGTCGACCCTTTAAAAAAGGGAAGAAGAACAAGAAGAAGAAGAACAAGAAGGTGCAACCGCATGCTGGGACGTCTGCACAAGGTCAGACCAAGAAGCACAAGCCCGACCAGAGCCAGGCGGAGTGCTTCTTTTGCAAGAAGCAAGGGCACTGGAAGAGGAACTGTCCTCTATACATTGCCTCCTTAGACCCAAACAGGCCGAAGAAGAAGCAAGATAATTATATTGTGGGGAAAATTCAGTGTAGGGGTAAAATGGTAATTTTAAAATTTTTTCAAAATTATGATTTTACAGTGGAAAAATATTAATTAATCTAATTAATTAACATGAATTTATCCTACATTAGGATCTAAATATGATGTATAGCATGCATTCATTTAAATTTGAAATTCAAATTCGATCAGTAAACACTTTACTGTAATGTGTTCAGAACACAATACCTTTGTGCGGGTAGTAGATCACCGTAATTTGATCACCGTCGAAAGAGTCTGATCATTATGAAGCAGTCACACAGTATGTCTGACCTTTGCGGATCATCCACATGAAGCTTTCGATCTGATCGACTCCTTACGAGTGCTAGCTCGTTGTAGAGCCCTTTTGACGGCGGATGCTGATCGAACTCATTCGATCGATGTTTGTCGATTCTTTGGATGCTCCAGATTGTCAATAGATGTTCTTGAGAGGATGTTGAAGATCTTTCTGAGATTTTGTGAGCTCACGACACTCGTAACTTACTTTCTCATTTCCCGAACCCCAGGTTAAAACTCTAAAGAATTCACCAAAAACCTTGCACCTACTTTTCTTTCTTTTTTTTTTTTTCTCTTGGAAGGATATGGACTTTCTTCTCATGCACAAGACGTCTCATGCCCCAAAATTTTTCTCCAAAAAACTTCTTCTTACACGCCCCACTCTTCTCCTCCTTTTATAACAACGTCAAACGTCTTATCCAAAAGAAAGGATAAAGATGAGTAATTGCACGTTTGAATTCAAATCAAATTTTGAATTCAAATGGACACCAACTCATCCCTTATCCACTAAAGGTGTGAGGCATGGCATAAATTATGCATGAAGTGATTTCATGAGAAACCTTTTCTCATGTAATAAATAGGACGTAAAAAAAAAGAATAAGGTGCAAAGATTGATTGCCCATTCAAATTCAAACTTTATTTTGAATTTGAATGGCCAACCAATCATCCTTATTCATCCATTTGGCACATTAAAGTGGGGCATGGAGAGGGCTTGGCGTGAGAAAAAAATTCATGAGAAGTTCCTTCTCAAGAATCCAAATGGGTGCAATGGAAGTGAGGTGGCGCATGGAGATTGGGTCAAGGTGGTTTAATTATTTAAACCAACCTAATTGAACCAAATAAGTTAGGTCCAATTAGACTAATTAAAATCTAACTTAATTAGGCTTAATTAGGCTCAATAAAATCCTAATCAAATCAGGAATTGACTAAGCCCAACCCCTGATCAAATCAGGGACCAAACCATCTCGACGATTAGGTCAACTCTTAACCTAATCGGGTCAAACCCAATTGAATCCAATTCAATTAGACTTGATCCAAAAATAATTACTAAATCAAATTGAGTTAATTAGCGATCAAATCACTAATTAAACCTCTCATAAATACTGAGTCTAAATCCGATAGGCAATCAGGCATCAGAATTCATCGATATGTAAACCTGATCGAAAAATCCCAACCAGTGGGACTCTTGACCCCGGTACCCATAATGTGTGGAACTCATGATCAGAGAGTCCTGATTCTCGATCACTGAGTCCCAAACATGTAGGATTCTACATCAGCCATTAGATCAGATAGGAACCTCTAATGTGTGTGACCCCATAGGTTCGAACCTAAGCCGGTAGCACAGGAACCAATTTCTGTACTAATCGAAGTGACCATCTAGCAATGGTACCCGACATCCAGATAGGTCGAAGAGTCAGAATCGTAACACTCAGAACCTACATGAATATGGTTACTGTATAATTCATCCTTTTGACCCCTGTATTTAGGACGACTCAGGGTTAAACTGTCAACCCTGATCAGATCATCCGAATCGTGCTCAACTCAAACAGTCCTGTGACTCCTCACAAGGACTACCCTGGTCAAGGTTTTGCTAAATTGAAATACGACTGTACACAGCTCCTAAACTGGAGTGGTCAATCCCATCTTGACACACGCACCGACAAGTCAAGTACTTGACTACACCCAGTAGCCTTCCATCACTGAATTAAAAATTCAGATAGTCTAGTGCCTAAGTGCGGTGAGTTGCTTGCAAGTCACCGTGGCGGTCTCAAGTTGGAGGGATATTTATACCCATATTCCATCGGAGAAAATCTTGACAGCAGAAATAGCTCCGGAGTCGGTCATGTTCAGTGCAGATGTACCCTTACATCTCACCTGTATGCCATACCAGTGTCTCCACACTCATTGGTTAAGAGGACAACCAACCTATATGGCACACAACAACCTATGCTTGATAAACATTGTCGTCCTTGGTAACAACGTATCATTTGGTCGCTAACAGATTTAAGGACTAAATGACAAATCCTCCTTTATCGAGTCTAAATAGTCCTAAGGACTTCACCACAACATAGAAGTTCATTAGAAGATGAAACATTTTGTGATGAAAAATACTAAAATAATTTTATTAATTCATAATTCATGTACAAATACAAAAATAAGCACAACCGTCAACAGGCTGACGATTGACTTTGGGACACTATTTCCAACAATCTCCCACTTGGCCTAAAGCTAATCGGTGCAGTATCTAATACCCATCTTCGACTTGTAGTTGTCGAACTCCTTCACTGTAATGGCTTTAGTGAATGGGTCAGCCAGGTTATCCTTTCCGTCGATCATCTGAAGGTCAACGTCACCTCGATCCACAATTTCCTAGATGAAAAGTTAGCAGCGTTGAATATGCCTCGTCCGTTGGTGTGCTTTGGGTTCCTTCACCTGAGAAATGGCTCCAGAGCTGTCACAGTAGAGCAGAACTGGACCAACAAGGGAGGGTGCTACTCCGAGCTCAGTGATGAATTTTCTCAGCCACACCGCTTCTTTGGTAGCATCTGATGCAGCGACATACTCCGCCTCGCAAACTGAATCAGCCACTGTGTGCTGCTTGAAACTTTTCCAGCAGATAGCCCTACCATTAAGGGTAAAAATAAATCCCGACATACTTTTACTGTCATCATGATCAGATTGGAAATTAGAGTCTGTAAACCCTATAAGTCTCAAGTCTGATTCACCATAAACAAGCTACTGGTCCTTAGTATTTCTTAAATACTTCAGGATGGTTTTAACAACCTTCCAATGATTCTCTCCTGGATCAGATTGGTATCTACTCACTACCCCTAGTGAGTATGCCACATATGATCGTGTACATATCATGACGTACATGATAGATCTCACTATCGAAGCATATGAAATCCTACCCATACGCTCTCTCTCTTGAGGTATTGTCGGACAATCCCTCTTTGAAAGAGAAATTCAATGGCCTATCGGAAGATAGCCTTTCTTGAAATTCTCCATGCTGAACCTCTTCAGCATAGTATCAATGTATGTGGACTGAGATAAACCAAGCAATCTTTTAGATCTATCCCTATAGATCTTCATCTCTAGGATGTAGGAAGCTTCTCCCAGATCCTTCATGGAGAACTGTGATGATAGCCAAATCTTTATTCCCTGTAATGTAGGGACATCATTCCCGATTAAGAAAATATCATCCACATACAATACAAAAAATACTACTACTGGACCATTAGCCCACTTATAAATGCATGGCTCTTCTCCATTCTTAACGAAGCCATACGTCTTGATCGTCTTATCAAAACGTATGTTCCAACTCCGTGATGCCTGCTTAAGTCCATAAATGAACCTCTGTAGCCTGCACACCTTAGACTCATCTGTGGATGTGAATCCTTCAGGTTGTATCATATACACCTCTTCATCCAGCTCTCCATTTAGGAAAGCTGTCTTCACATCTATCTGTCAGATTTCATAGTCCAGATGGGCAGCTATCGCAAGCATAATTCGAATGGATTTGAGCATTGCCATAGGAGAAAATGTCTCATCATAGTCTATACCATAATGTTGATGATATCCCTTGGCAACCAGACGGGCTTTATAGGTTTCCACCTTTCCATCTGTGCCTCTCTTCCTCTTGAAGACCCACTTACACCCTATGGGTTTTACTCCTTCTGGT
This sequence comes from Elaeis guineensis, assembly GCF_000442705.2. NCBI lineage: Eukaryota > Viridiplantae > Streptophyta > Magnoliopsida > Arecales > Arecaceae > Elaeis > Elaeis guineensis. The sequence goes on from NC_025997.2 coordinate 62,914,772, forward strand.
GGGTCAACCAATGTCCACACATCGTTGACCTTCATAGACTCCATTTTGGATTTCATGGCCTCCAGCCATTTCTCAGAGTCAGGTCTCTGCATTGCATCCATGTAGGTGATCGGATCCTCATCATTTTCATCAAGTTCGATAGGATCGCCATTTCGGACCAAGAAACCATTGTATCTGTCCGGTTGACGTGGTACTCTACCAGATCGCCTTAAGGGTGCTTGAACAATGGGCTCCAGATCTAATCTAACCAAATTCGATTCAGGTTCAGCAACTTGTGTCGATTTTTTCACCTACCGAACTTCGTCAAGTTCGATCTTAGAGGCAACAGTCTCTTCACCAAGGAACTCCTTTTCCAAAAAGATTGCCTTAAGACTGACAAACACTTTTTGCTCATCAGCTAGGTAGAAGTAATATCCTTTGGTCTTTTTTGGGTACCCTATAAAATTATACTTGTCAGACCTAGGTCCAAGCTTGTCCGTAATTAAACGTTTAACATAAGTCAGACACCCCCAAACCCTAAGGTGTGAGAGTACTAGCTTATATCCTATCCATTTCTCATATGGCATTTTGGTTACAGACTTACTCAAAATTCTATTTAGAAGGTAACAAGCTGATTCGAGTGCATATCCCCAGAGAGAGATCGACAGACCAGCAAACCCCATCATGGATCGAACCATGTCCAACAAGGTCCGATTCCTCCTTTCAGATACACCATTATGTTGTGGTGTTTCAGGAGAAGTCCACTGAGAGAGAATCCCATTCTCCTCAAGATATGTCAGAAAATCATTGAAAAGGTATTCACCTCCTCGATCAGATCGAAGAGTTTTAATACACTTTCCAGTTTGTTTTTCTACCTCATTTCGGAATAGTTTGAACATTTCAAACGACTCCGATTTATGCTTCATTAAATAGACATACCCTTATCTCGATAGGTCGTCTGTGAAGGTTATGAAGTAGAAATATCCACCTCTTGCACTTGAGCTCATGGGTCCACATACATCAGAATGTACCAAACCCAAGAGTTCATTGGCTCGCTCATCTTTTTTAGTAAAAGGTGATTTGGTCATTTTACCAAGAAGACAGGACTCATAGGTTGGAAGTGATTCACAATCACCTACTTTAAGAATTCCTTCTTGGGCCAACCTGTTTATCCTGTTCTTATTGATATGACCTAGCCTACAGTGCCAAAGGTAGACTTCTGACATATTATCTATTCTAGGATATTTATCGGAGGTTTGAACCACATTAACAGGTTGTGATAGAAAGTAAATTCCATTATTAAGTTGTCCAACAAACATTGTAACACCATTCAAAATGATATTGCAAACATTTTTTTTTACTAAAAATTAATAATCATTCATGGCCAAAAGGCCTATAGAAATAATATTTAATAAAAAGCTTGGACAATAGTGACATTCACTCAGAATTATATTTCGAGAATTGATTACAAGGTTCATGATTCCTAATGCTAGAACTGGAACTTTGTTCCATCTCCAATGTTCAGGAATCTATCACCTTTATCAAATCTCCTACTGACCTGCAGACCCTGCATCGAATTGCAAATATGATAAGGGCTTCCGGTATCCAATACCCAGGCAGTAGTATCACAAATGGAAAAATTGCAAGGTGTTATCATATAAGTACCTTGCTTCTTCTTCGGTCTGTTCGGGTCCAGGGAAGTAATGTATAGAGGATAGTTCCTCTTCCAGTGCCCCTGCTTCTTGCAAAAGAAGCACTCCGCCTGGCTCTGGTTGGGCTTGCGCTTCTTGGTCTGACCCTGTGCAGATGTCCCAGCATGCAGCTGCACCTTCTTATTCTTCTTCTTCTTGTTCGTCTTCTTCGCTTTCTTAAAGGGTCGACGACCAGAAGAAGACCCTCCCACAATATTCACCGAATCTTTATGGAGCTGGTGATCCTTCTCAAAGTTCTGCAGCAACCCCAACAAACCGTGGTAGTTCACTGCAGGCTTTGTCATCCAAAAATGAGTAAGGAAAGGGAGGAAGGACTTGGACAATGAATTAAGGATTGCATCCTTACCGAGCTGCTCGTGCAGGGGAAAGCCCAGTTTAGTTAGGCACTCAATCATTTCGATCATGTACAGTACATGATCAGTGACTGAGGCTCCATCCCTCATTCGAGCATTGAAAATGACACAACTAGTTTTGTACCTTTCAATATCGTCAGATGTGCCAAAGGAGTCGTTCAACATTTGAAGCATCTCCTGTGGCTGGGCGTTCTCGAACCTGCAGCTGAACTCATCATTCATTGCCGCCAGCATAATGCACCGAACGGTGGTGCTGTCATTGAGCCACTTCTGATAAGTATCTTGGACCATCCCTCTAACGTTCGGGGCTGGCTCCTCAGGTGCCGGATCTGTTACTACATAAAGGATCCGCTCATGCTCAAGGATGATTTTTAATTTTCGATACCAGCTATCGAAATTAGGTCCCATGAGCTTGTCATTATCTAATAATGATCGGAGCGACAGGGTAGAGGCCATAGCTACATAAAGGAAAACCAGACCTCTATTAGTACATAAATTATTAATACTAAAGACTTGGACTTTAGTCTAAAGTTTCTTCCAATATTTTTACGAACCGGTAGCCTCAACCTCCAATTCGAGGAATTGCTTTAATTCCTTAGTGGGTACTAGAATCCACACAGACTACACATGAGTCCAACTTTGGTTGGTCAACCCATGTGCATCTATGGGTAGGTTCATAATCAGTTATTTTTCTAAATAAATTCTAGTAATTGATTTTGCCCCAGAACCTAATCAGTAGGCTTTGGCCTCCACTGAAAAGATCTGGTTAGGTCCAACCATTAACATAACTTGATTTGATGAATCAGACCAATAAATGATCAAGCCCGACTTTTGCCGACCAACCTAACCACCATCAGAAAGACTCAAACCAAATTATCATACTATGAATGATAATTCCATTAGTCAATAAGCGCCAGGCCTTTGGGCCTCCAATGATTATTAAACTAATGGACTCATTATCACTCACTTAATGGGAGGCTATGACTTAGTTATCAATATAACTTAATTATTTTTAGGACCTAATAATTTTTGAAGATTTTATTAAAGAATTGATGAGAAGATAAATTACCAGCCAATTTCAATCCTCTCACTGACTTCACCAAGTCAGATTAAAAAAGATTTAATTAAAGCTGGCATTAGGAGCACCTAAATCAGTCAAACTGATTTACCTAATGACATGGGTGAGCCCTAATCATCAAGTGATTTAATCAAAACCTAATTCATCAGGTTGGCCAGGTAAGTGAGATCAGTGGTGGGGATAAGCCATTAACTCGTCAGAGATCGAATCACTGCGAGTAGCTTCCGCTTAAAAGCCACTGGTCAAACTGCCAAACTTACCTTAGACACCAACCGGTTCATTAGTTTTAATTTGATCAACTTAGTAAATAGAGTTCCACCACGTAGCCATGAATTAAGTCCATCTTGGTCTAGTTAAAGACATGGACCCATTCAACTACAACTATTGGAGTTGAGTCTAGAGTGTCCTTAACCTAATCTAATTTAGTTTTTGATTAGATTTGACCAATTACTCTAATTTAGTCCATTTCTTTAAGCTAACCTTAGGTCTAACCCAATTATGGACCTAATCCATCTAATCCATTGACCCACAAGTTTATGCAATTGTCTTAGGTCTTAATTCACAATTCTAGACCAACTTGACAACACTTAATTCTTTTAATTAAGTATTTGGACTGATGGGTCAGGATTTGACATTTCGAAAATAATTTTCAAATTTGAAAGGTTTTATTTTTTGTTCACCAAATATGTTGACTCATTACACAAATAGATCAGCACATTTCATAAATAGCAATCCTATTGCTAATTACATAATAGAAAATAACTCAATCAAAATAAATCATGAATATTTTTTTAGATCTAATCTAACATATTCATGATAAATTTCACAATTGAACCTTTACAATTAATTCCTTTTGCTGCTTCATCTGTATGGGATATAATTACAGTGGCACCCTTACCGCCATAGGAGACCCCATCGAATGGGAGGAGAGGACTTTTAAACCCTACTTTTCTCCTATGACCGGACGGCCATGGCAACTAACCCAATTCGATTACTTGCTACTTAGATCAAGTATATCTAAATATACCAATTTCAAAATTTAAATTTCAAATTTCAAATTTTAAATTTTAAAATTTTGAATTTCAAATTTTAAATAAATTTCAAATTTCAAATTTTTAAATTTTAAATTTTGAATTTTAAATTTTGAATTTTGAATTTGAAATTTCAACCAAATTTCAAATTTTAAATTTCAAATTTTAAATTTCGAATTTTAAATTTCAAAATTCAAAATTCAAAATTTGAATTTCGAACAACTTTCAAAATTCAAAATTCAAATTTTAAATTTCAAATTTTAAATTTAAACTTTCAGATTATAACTTAATCTACACATGCAAATTCATATATCATATCTGAGAACCTGCTCTGATACCATTTATGGGGAAAATTCAGTGTAGGGGTAAAATGGTAATTTTAAAACTTTTTCAAAATTATGATTTTATAGCAAAAAAATATTAATTAATCTAATTAATTAATATGAATTTACCCTACACTAGGATCTAAATATGATATATAGTATGCATTCATTTAAATTTAAAATTCAAATTCGAACAGTAAACACTTTACAGTAATGTGTTCAGAACACAATACCTTTGTGCGGATAGGAGATCACCGTAATCTGATCACCGTCAGGAGAGTCTGATCATCACGATGAAGCCACACAGTATGTCTGACCTCTGTGGATCATCCACATGAAGCTTCCGATCTGATCGACTCCTCACGAGTGTTAGCTCGTTGTAGACCCCTTTTGACGGTGGATATGATCGAACTCCTTCGATCGATGTCTGTCGATTCTTCAAACACTCTAGATTATCAACAGACATGCTTGAGAGGATGTTGAAGATCTTCTTGAGATTTTGTGAGCTCACGACACTCGTAGCTCACTTTCTCATTTTCCGAACCCCAGGTTAAAAATCTAAGGAATTCATCGGAAACCTTGCACCCACTTTTCTTTCTTTTTTTTTTCTTTTTCTCTTGGAAGGATATGGACTTCCTTCTCACGCACAAGACTTCTCACGTCCCAAAATTTTTCTCCAAAAAACTTCTTCTTGCATGCCCCACTCTTCTCCTCCTTTTATAACAACGTCAAACATCTTATCCAAAAGAAAGGATAAAGATGAGTAATTGCACATTTGAATTCAAATCAAATTTTGAATTCAAATAGACACCAACTCATCCCTTATCCACTAAAGGTGTGAGGCATGGCTTAAATTGTGCATGAAGTGATTTCATGAGAAACCTTTTCTAATGTAATAAATAGGGCGTAAAAAAAGGGATAAGGTGCAAAGATTGATTGCCCATTCAAATTCAAACTTTATTTTGAATTTGAATGGCCAACCAATCATCCTTATCCATCCATTTGGCACATTAAAGTGGGGCATGAAGAGGGCTTGGCATGAGGAAAAAATTTATAAGAAGTTCCTTCTCATGAATCCAAATGGGTGCAATGGAAGTGAGGTGGCGCATGGAGATTGGGTCAAGGTGGTTTAATTATTTAAACCAACCTAATTGAACCAAATAAGTTAGGTCCAATTAGACTAATTTAAACTTAACTTAATTAGGCTTAATTAGGCTTAATAAAATCCTAATCAAATCAAGAATTGACTAAGCCCAACCCCTGATCAAATCAGGGACCAAACCATCTCGACGATCAGGTCAACTCTTAACCTAATCGGGTCAAACCCAACTGAATCCAATTCAATTGGACTTGATCCAAAAATAATTACTCAATCAAATTGAGTTAATTAGTGATCAAATCACTAATTAAATCTCTCATAAATACTGAGTCCAAATCTGATGGGCAATTAGGCATCAGAATTCATCGATATGTAAACCTGATCGAAAAATTCTAACCAGTGGGGCTCTTGACCTTGGTACCCATAATGTGTGAAACTCATGATCAGAGAATCCTGATTCTCGATCACTGAGTCCCAAACATGTAAGATTCTACATCAGCCATCAGATCAGATAGAAACCTCTAATGTGTGTGACCCCACAGGTTCGAACCTAAGCCGGTAGCACAGGAACCAATTCCTGTACTAATCGAAGTGACCATCTAGCAATGGTACCCGACATTCGGATAGGTCGAAGAGTCACAATTGTAACACTCAAAACCTACATGAATATGGTTACTATATAATTCATCCTTTTGACCCCTGTGTTTAGGATGACTCAGGGTTAAACTGTCAACCCTAATCAGATCATCCGAATCGTGCTCAACTCAAACAATCCTGTGACTCCTCACAAGGACTACCTTGGCCAAGATTTTGCTAAATTGAAACACGACTGTACACAGCTCCTAAACTGGAGTGGTCAATCCCATCTTGACACACGCACTGACAAGTCAAGTACTTGACTACACCCAGTAGCCTTCCATCATTGAATTAAAAATTCAGGTAGTCCAGTGCCTAAGTGCAGTGAGTTGCTTGCAAGTCACGGTGGCGGTCTCAGGTTGGAGGGATATTTATATCCATATTCCATCGGAGTAAATCTTGATAGCAGAAATAGCTCCAGAGTCGGTCACATTCAGTGTAGATATACCCTTACATCTCACCTGTATGCTATAGCAGTGTCTCCACACTCATTGGTTAAGAGGACAACCAACCTATATGGCACACGACCTATGCTTGATAAACGTTGTCGTCCTTGGTAACAACATATCATTTGGTCGCGAACAGATTTAAGGACTAAAGGACAAATCCTCCTTTGTCGAGTCTAAATAGTCCTAAGGAGTTCACCACAACATAGGAGTTCATTAGAAGATAAAACATTTTGTGATGAAAAATATCAAAATAATTTTTATTAATTCATAATTAATGTACAAATACAAAATTGAGCACAACCATCAACAGGCTGATGATTGGCTTTGGGATACTATTCCCAACAATAAATTTGAAATTTCAACCAAATTTCAAATTTATTATTGGGAATAGTGTCCCAAAGCCATTCGTCAGCCTATTGAGTAGATACCAATCTGATAGGCCATGGAATTTCTCTCTCGAAGAGGGATTGTTCGACAATACCTCAAGAGAGAGAGCGTATGGGTAGGATTCCATATGCTTCGGCAGTGGGATCTATCATGTACATCATGATATGTACACGCCAGATGTGGCATACTCACTAGGGGTGGTGAGTAGATACCAATCTGATCCAGGAGAGAATCACTGGAAGGTTGTTAAAACCATCCTGAAGTATTTAAGAAATACTAAAGATCAGTGACTTGTTTATGGTGAATCAGACTTGAGACTTATAGGGTTTACAGACTCTAGTTTTCAGTCTGATCACGATGACAGCAAAAGTATGTCGGGATTTATTTTTACCCTTAATGGTGGGGCTATTTGCTGGAAAAGTTCCAAGCAGTACACAGTGGCTGATTCAGTTTGTGAGGCGAAGTATGTCGCCGCATCAGATGCTGCCAAAGAAGCGGTGTGGCTGAGAAAATTCATCACCAAGCTCGGAGTAGCACCCTCCTTTGTTGGTCCAGTTCTGCTCTACTGTGACAGCTCTGGAGCCATTGCTCAGGCGAAGGAACCAAAGGTACATTAGCGGACGAAGCATATTCTACGCTCAAAATTCAAATTTCAAATTTTGAATTTCAAATTTTTCAAATTTAAAATTTAAAATTTGGTTAAAATTTTAAATTTAAAATTCAAAATTTAAAATTTAAAATTTAAAATTCAAAAATTGAAATTTAAAAATTTAAAATTTAAAAATTTAAAATTTGTTTAAAATTCAAAATTTAAAATTTAAAATTTAAAATTTAAAATTTAAAATTTAAAATTGGTATATTTAGATATACTTGATCCAAGTAGCAAGTAATCGAATTGGGTTGGCTGCCATGGCCATCCGGTCATAGGAGAAAAGTAGGGTTTAAAGGCCCTCTCCTCCCATTCGATGGGGTCTCCTATGGCGGTAGGGGTGCCGCTGCAATTATATCCCATGTAGATGAAGCAATGAAAGGAATTAATTGTAAAAGTTCAATTATAAAATTTATCATGAATGTGTTAGATTAGATCTAAAGGAATATTCATGATTTATTTTGATTGAGTTATTTTCTGTTATGTAATTAGCAATAGGATTGCTATTTATGAAATGTGCTGATCTATTTGTAAAATGAGTCAACATATTTGATGAACAAAAAATAAAATCTTTCAAATTTAAAAATTATTTTCGAAATGCCAAACCCTAACCCATCAGCCCAAATACTTAATTAAAAGAATTAAGTGTTGTCTAGTAGGTCTAGAATTGTGAATTAAGACCTAAGACAATTGCATAAACTTGTGGGTCAATGGGTTAGATGGATTAGGTCCATAATTGGGTTAGACCTAAGGTTAGCTTAAAGAAATAGAGTAAATTAGAGTAATTGATCAAATCTAATCAAAAATTGAATTAGATTAGGTCAAGAATACTCTAGACTCAACTCCAATAGTTGTAGTTGAATGGGTCCATATCTTTAACTAAACCAAGATGGACTTAATTCATGGCTATGCAGTGGAACCCTATTTACTATGTTGATCAAATTAAAACTAATGAATCGGTTGGTGTCTAAGGTAAGTTTGGCAATTTGACCAGTGATTTTTAAGCGGGAGCTACTCGCAGTGATTTGATCTCTGACGAGTTAATGGCTAATCCCCACCACTGATCTCACTTACCTGGCCAACCTGATGAATTAGATTTTGATTAGATCACTTGGTGATTAGGGCTCACCCATGTCATTAGGTAAATCAGTTTGATTGATTTAGGTGCTCCTAATGCCAGCTTTAATTAAATCCTTTTTAATCTGACTTGGTGAAGTCAGTGGGAGGATTGAAATTGACTGGATATTTTCTTCTCATCTATCCTTTAATAAAATCTTCAAAAAAAAATTTATTAGGTTCCTAAAAATGATTAAGTTATATTGATAACTAAGTCATAGCCTCCCATTAAGTGAGTGATAATGAGTCCATTAGTTTAATAATCATTGGAGGTCCAAAGGCCTGGTGCTTATTTACTAATGAAATTATCATTCATAATATGATAATTTGGTTTGAGTCTTTCTGATGGTGATCAGGTTGGCTAGCCAAAGTCGGGCCTGATCATTTATTGGTTCGATTCACCAAATCAAATCATGTTAATGGTTGGACCTAACTAGATCTTTTCAGTGGAGGCCAAAGCCTACTGATTAGGTTCTGGGGCAAAATCAATTACTAGAAGTTGTTTAGAGAAATAACTGGTTATGAACCTACCCATAAATGCACATGGGTTCACCAACCAAAGTTGGGCTCGTGTGTAGTCTGTGTGGATTCTAGTATCCACTAAGGAATTAAAGTAATTCCTCGAATTGGAGGTTGAGGCTATTAGTTCATAAAAATACTGGGAGAAACTTTAGACTAAAGTCCAAGTCTTTAGTATTTATAATTTATATACTAATAGAGGTCTGGTTTTTCTTTATGCAGCTATGGCCACTACCCTATCCCTTCGGTCATTATTAGATAATGACAAGCTCATGGGATCTAATTTTGATAGCTGGTATCGAAAATTAAAAATCATCCTTGAGCATGAGCGGATCCTTTATACAGTAACGGATCCGGCACCTGAGGAGCCAACCCCGAACGTTAGAGGGACGGTCCGAGATACTTACCAGAAGTGGTTCAATGATCGCACCATCGTTCAGTGCATTATATTGGCGGCAATGAATGATGAGTTCAGTCGCAGGTTTGAGAACGCCCAGCCATAGGAGATGCTTCAAATGTTGAACGACTCCTTTTGCACGCCTGACGATATTGAAAGGCACAAAACTAGTTGTGCCATTTTCAATGCTCGGATGAGGGATGGAGCCTCAGTCACTGATCATGTACTGTACATGATCGAAATGATTGAGTGCCTAAGTAAACTGGGCTTTTCCCTGCACGAGCAGCTCAGTAAGGATGCGATCCTTAATTCATTGCCCAAGTCCTTCCTCCCCTTCCTTACTCATTTTCGAATAACAAAGCCTGCAGTGAACTACCATGACTTGTTGGGGTTGCTGCAGAACTTTGAGAAGGATCACCAGCTCCATAAGGAGTCGGTGAATGTTGTGGAAGGGTCTTCTTCTAGTCGTCGACCCTTTAAAAAAGGGAAGAAGAAGAACAAGAAGAAGAAGAATAACAAGGTGCAGTTGCATGCTGGAATGTCTACACAGGGTCAGACCAAGAAATGCAAGCCCGACCAGAGCCAGGCAGAGTGCTTCTTTTGTAAGAAGTAGAGGCACTAGAAGAGGAACTGTCCTCTATACATTTCCTCCCTGGACTCGAACAGGCCAAAGAAGAAGCAAGGTACTTATATGATAACACCTTGTAATTTTTCCATTTGTGATACTACTGCCTGGGTATTGGATACCGGAAGCCCTTATAATATTTGCAATTCGATGCAGGGTCTGCAGGTCATAGGAGATTTGATGAAGGCGATAGATTCCTGAATGTTGGAGATGGAAGCAAAGTTCCAGTTCTAGCATTAGGAATCATGAACCTTGTAATCAATTCGCGAAATATAATTCTGAGTGAATGTCACTATTGTCCAAGCTTTTTATTAAATATTATTTCTGTAGGCCTTTTGGCCATGAACGGTTATCAATTTTTAATAAAAAAAAATATTTGTAATATCATTTTGAATGGTGTTACAATGTTTGTTGGATAACTTAATAATGAAATTTACTTTCTATCACAACCTGTTAATGTGGTTCAAACCTTCGGTAAACACCCTAGAATAGATAATATGTCAGAAGTCTACCTTTGGCACTGTCGGCTAGGTCATATCAATAAGAACAGGATAAACAGGTTGGCTCAAGAAGGAATTCTTGAAGTAGGTGATTGTGAATCACTTCTAACTTGTGAGTCCTGTCTTCTTGGTAAAATGACCAAATCACCTTTTACTGGAAAAGGTGAGTGAGCCAGTGAACTCAAGTGCAAGAGGTGGATATTTCTACTTCATAACCTTCACAGATGACTTATCGAGGTATGGGTATGTCTATTTAATGAAGCATAAATCGGAGTCATTTGAAATGTTCAAACTATTCCGAAATGAGGTAGAAAAACAAACTGGAAAGTGTATTAAAACTCTTCGATCTGATCGAGGAGGTGAATACCTTTCCAATAATTTTCTGACATATCTTAGAGAGAATGGGATTCTCTCTCAGTGGACTCCTCTTGGAACATCACAACATAATGGTGTATCTGAAAGGAAGAATCGGACCTTGTTGGACATGGTTCGATCCATGATGGGGTTTGCTGGTCTGCCGATCTTCCTCTGGGGATATACGCTCGAATCGGCTTGTTACCTTCTAAATAGAGTTTCGAGTAAGTCTGTAACCAAAACATCATATGAGATATGGATAGGACGTAAGTCAGTACTATCGCACCTTAGGATTTGATGGTGTCTGGCTTATATTAGACGTTTAATTACGGACAAGTTTGGACCTAGGTCTGACAAGTGTAATTTTATAGGGTACCCAAAAGAGACCAAAGGGTATTACTTCTACTTAACTGATGAGCAAAAAGTGTTTGTCAGCCTTAAGACAATCTTTTTGGAAAAAGAGTTCCTTGGTGAAGGGACTGTTGCCTCTAAGATCGAACTTGATGAAGTTCGACAGGTGGAAAAACCAACATAAGTTGCTAAACCTGAACCAGATTTGGTTAGATCAGATCTGGAGCCCATTGTTCAAGCACCCTTAAGGCAATCTGGTAGAGTACCACGTCAACCAGACAGATACTATGGTTTCTTGGTCCGGGACGGCGATCCTATCGAACTTGATGAAAACGATGAGGATCCGATCACCTACATGGATGCAATGCAGAGATCTGACTCTGAGAAATGACTGGAGGCCATGAAATTCAAAATGGAGTCCATGAAGTTCAATGATGTGTAGACATTGGTTGACCCACCCGAAGGAGTAAAACCCATAGGGTGTAAGTGGGTCTTCAAGAGGAAGAGAGGCGTAGACGGAAAGGTGGAAACCTACAAAGCCCGTCTGGTTGCCAAGGGATATCGTCAACATTATGGTATAGACTATGATGAGACATTTTCTCCTGTGGCAATGCTCAAATTCATTCGGATTATGCTTGCGATAGCTGCCCATCTGGACTATAAAATCTGACAGATGGATGTGAAGACAGCTTTCCTAAACGGAGAGCTGGATGAAGAGATGTATATGACACAACCTGAAGGGTTCACATCTACAGATGAGTCTAATGTGTATAGGCTACAGAGGTCTATTTATGGACTTAAGCAGGCATCACGGAGTTGGAACATACATTTTGATAAGATGATCAAGATGTATGGCTTCATTAAGAACGGAGAAGAGCCATTCATTTATAAGTGGGCTAATGGTCTAGTAGTAGTACTTCTTGTATTGTATGTGGATGACATTCTCTTAATCGAGAATGATGTCCTTGCATTATAGGGAATAAAGATTTGACTGTCGTCATAATTCTCCATGAAGGATCTGGGAGAAGCTTCCTACATCTTAGGGATGAGGATCTATAGGGATAGATCTAAAAGGTTGCTTGATTTATCTCAGTCCATGTACATTGATACTATGCTGAAGAAGTTCAGCATGGAGAATTTCAAGAAAGGCTATCTTCTGATAGGCCATGGAATTTCTCTTTCAAAGAGGGATTGTCCGAGAATACCTCAAGAGAGAGAGCGTATGGGTAGGATTCCATATGCTTCGGTAGTGGGATCTATCATGTACGCCATGATATGTACACGACCAGATGTGGCATACTCACTAGGGGTAGTGAGTAGATACCAATCTGATCCAGGGGAGAATCACTGGAAGGTTGTTAAAACCATCCTGAAGTATTTAAGAAATACTAAAGACCAGTGGCTTGTTTATGGTGAATCGAACTTGAGACTTATAGGGTTTACAAACTCTAGTTTCCAGTCTGATCACGATGACAGCAAAAGTATGTCGAGATTTATTTTTACCCTTAATGGTGGGGCTATCTGCTGAAAAAGTTCCAAGCAGCACACAGTGGCTGATTAAGTTTGCAAGGTGGAGTATGTCGCCGCATCAGATGCTGCCAAAGAAACAGTGTGGCTGAGGAAATTCATCACCGAGCTCGGAGTAGCACCCTTCCTTGTTGGTCCAGTTCTGCTCTACTGTGACAGCTCTGGAGCCATTGCTCAGGTGAAGAAACCAAAGGCACACCAGCGGACGAATCATATTCTACGTCGCTACCATCTCATCCGAAAAATTATGGATCGAGGTGATGTCGATCTTAAGAAGATCAACGGGAAGGAGAACCTGGCTGACCCATTCACTAAAGCCATTGCAGTGAAGGAGTTCGACAACTACAAGTCGAAGATGGGTATTAGATACTGCACCGATTGGCTTTAGGCCAAGTGGGAGATTGTTGGGAATAGTATCCTAAAGCCAATCGTCAGCCTGTTGACAGTTGTGCTCATTTTTATATTTATACATGAATTATGAATTAATAAAAATTATTTTGATATTTTTCATCATAAAATATTTCATTTTCTAATGAACTCGTATGTTGTGGTGAAGTCCTTAGGACTTTTTAGAATCGACAAAGGAGGATTTGTCATTTAGTCCTTAAATCTGTTCGTGACCAAATGATATATTGTTACCAAGGACGACAATATTTATCAAGCATAGGTCGTTGTGTGCCATATAGGTTGGTTGTCCTCTTAACCAATGAGTGTGGAGACACTGCTATGGCATACAGGTGAGATATAAGGGTACATCTACACTGAACATGACCAACTCCGAAGCTATTTCTGCTGTCAAGATTTACTCCGATGGAATATGGGTATAATTATCCCTCCGACCTGAGACCGCCACGGTGACTTGCAAGCAACTCACTGTACTTAGGCACTGGACTATCTGAATTTTTAATTCAGTGAGGAAGGCTGCTGGGTGTAGTTAGGTACTTGACTTGTCGGTGCGTGTGTCAAGATGGGATTGACCACTCCAGTTTAGGAGCTGTGTACAGTCATATTTTAATTTAGCAAAACCTTGGCCAGGGTAGTCCTTATGAGGAGTCACAGGACTGTTTGAGTTGAGCACGATTCGGATGATCTGATCAGGGTTGACAGTTTAACCCTGAGTCGTCCTAAACACAGGGGTCAAAAGGATGAATTATACAGTAACCATATTTATGTAGGTTTTGAGTGTTGCGATTGTGACTCTTCGACCTATCCGGACGTCGGGTACCATTGCTAGATGGTCACTTCGATTAGTACAGAAATTGGTTCCTGTGCTACCGGCTTAGGTTCGAACCTGCGGGGTCACACACATTAGAGGTTCCTATCTGATTTGATGGCTGATGTAGAATTCTACATGTTTGGGACTCGATGATCGAGAATCAGGATTCTCTGATCACGAGTTCCACACATTATGGGTATCGAGGTCAAGAGTCCCACTGGTTGGGATTTTTCGATCAGGGTTACATATCGATGAATTCTGATGCCCGATTGCCCATCAAATTTGGACTCAGTATTTATGAGAGGTTTAATTAGTGATTTAATCGCTAATTAACTTAATTTGATTGAGTAATTATTTTTGGATCAAGTCCAATTGAATTGGATTCAGTTGGGTTTGATCCGATTAGGGTAAGAGTTGACCTAATCGTCAAGATGGTTTGGTCCCTGATTTGATCAGGGGTTGGGCTTAGTCAATTCCTGATTTGATTAAAATTTTATTGAGCCTAATTAAGTTGGGTTTAAATTAGTCTAATTAGACCTAACTTATTTGGTTCAGTTAGGTTGGTTTAAATAATTAAACCACCTTGACCCAATCTCCATGCGCCACCTCACTTCCATTGCACCCATTTGAATTCATGAGAAGGAACTTCTCATGAATTTTTTTCTCACGCCAAGCCCTCTCCACGCCCCACTTTAATGTGCCATATGAATGGATAAGGTTGATTGGTTGGCCATTCAAATTCAAAATAAAATTTGAATTTGAATGGGCAATCAATCTTTGCGCCTTATCCCTTTTTTTACGCCCCATTTATTACATGAGAAAAGGTTTCTCATGAAATAACTCTATGCATAATTTAAGCCATGCCTCACACCTTTAGTGGATAAGGGATGAGTTGGTGTCCATTTGAATTCAAAATTTGATTTGAATTCAAATGTGCAATTACTCATCTTTATCCTTTCTTTTGGATAAGACGTTTGATGTTGTTATAAAAGGAGGAGAAGAGTGGGGTGTGCAAGAAGAAGATTTTTGGAGAAAAATTTTGGGGCATGAGAAGTCTTGTGCGTGAGAAGGAAGTCCATATCCTTCCAAGAGAAAAAGAAAGAAAAAAAAGAAAAGTGGGTGCAAGATTTTTGATGAGTTTCCTAGAGTTTTAGCCTGGGGTTCGGGAAGTGAGAAAGTGAGCTACGAGTATCGTGAGCCCACAAAATCTCAAAAAGATCTTCAACATCCTCTCAATCATATCTGTTGATGATCCAGAATATTCGAAGAATCGACAGACATCGATCGAAGGAGTTCGATCAGCATCGGCCGTCAAAAGGGCTCTACAACGAGCTAGCACTCGTGAGGAGTCGATCAGATCGGGAGCTTCGTGTGGATGATCTACAAAGGCCAGACATGCTGTGTGGCTGCATCATGATGATCAGACTCTCCCGATGGTGATCAGATTACGGTGATCTACTACCCGCACAAAGGTATTGCGTTCTGAACACATTACAATAAAGTGTTTATTGTTCAAATTCGAATTTCAAATTTAAATGCATGCATGCTATATATCATATTTAGATCCTAGTATAGAATAAATTTATGTTAATTAATTAGATTAATTAATATTTTTTCACTGTAAAATCATGATTTTAAAAAAGTTTTAAAATTACCATTTTACCCCTGCATTGAATTTTTTCATAATTTCTACTTCATAACCTTCACAGACGATCTATCAAGGTATGGGTATGTCTATTTAATGAAGCATAAGTCAGAGTCATTTGAAATGTTCAAACTATTCTGAAATGAGGTAGAAAAATAAACTGAAAAGTATATTAAAACTCTTCGATCTGATCGAGGAGGTGAATACTTTTCCAATGAGTTTTTGACATATTTAGGGAAGAATGGGATTCTCTCTCAGTGGACTCCTCCTGGAACACCACAGCATAATGGTGTGTCTGAAAGGAGGAATTGGACCTTGTTAGACATGGTCCGATCCATGATGGGGTTTGCTGGTCTGCCGATCTTCCTCTGGGGATATGCGCTCGAATCGGCTTGTTACCTTTTAAATAGGATTCTGAGTAAGTCTGTAACCAAAATGCCATATGAGTAATGTGTTATGATCCAGGTGGTGTACCCAAGGCCCAGGGGACCAAGGCTAAGGCCGAGGTCCATCATTCATGAGGGCTTCATGGAGGCTCTAGGGCTAGTTGGGCCCTAGGTTGAAAGGCTGTGGGCCTTTCGGGTTCTTGAGGTCTAGGTTATGTGGGCCTCAAGGGACCAACTCATTACAGGCCAGGTTTGGGCCCAGGATAGGTGAGATTAGGTCGAGTCATGGGTGTACATGGGCTTGGATTAACCTAATCTCCCATAGAGTTGGTCAAGGGAGTTTTGGGTTTGGGTCACTTGACCCGGTGTTTATATATACATATACTTGTATAGGTTTGATCAAGCCAAGTAATAGATGACTCTTTCTCCCAAGTCTCTCTCTCTCTTCTCCCTCTCTCTCCAGCAATTCTCCATGCCCCAGGAGCAAGAAACCCTAGGGTTTCTTGCCGCCAGGTCCTGAAAAGAAAAGAAAAGCAAGGAGGCGCTAGCCCCTTCCCCCTTGCAGCCGCCAGCCATTTTCTACTCTCCCTCTCTTGCAGCCACCCAAGCATTAGGTCCAAGACCTGAAATATCTTAAGAAGAGGTTAATATAAGTTCCTCTCAGATCTGGAGTTGATTTGAGGTCGTTTGAGGCACTGCTGAGATCTCCATCAACAGATCTACAGGAAAGGCTGTAGCAGGACAGATCTGCGAGGTCTGTCTCCATCTACCTTCTTCCCTATTTAGAATTTCTCGATTTAAGATCTATAAATTGGAAGACCTCAGTGCAGGCCTGATCTAGTTGGGTACAAGATCTTGGATTTTTTAGAGGTGATTTCAGAGGCATTCTTCATCTGGAATGAAAGGCTGACGAAGAAGACAGCAACCAGGCTGATTTTGTCAAGGGCCTTAGATCGAGTCCAGAAGTCTCCAGATCTATTCGTTGCTGGTTTTGCTGCACCCAAGGTCCATGGGAGGAGTCGAGATCATGATCCAATAGTTGGTATCAGAGCCATGGTGTTGAGGAAGCAGTTCCAAGCATGAAAAGTTGAAGATCCCAAGTGCTGAAAATTTTCAGCAAGGTACCATCAAGGTATATTCTACACTTCTTGATTTTATATTGCTTGTTTGGCTTGGATCCAGTCATGGGCAGCAATATGAAGGTTGATGTCGAGAAGTTTGTTGGCAAGAGAAATTTTTTTATATGGAAAATCTGGGTGGAGGATCTTCTGGTACAAGCAGATCTGGATCAGGCTTTGGATGAGAAGCCTGAGGGAATGACAGATAGACAGTGGGCATCGTTGGAGAAGAAAGCATGCTCGGTGATCAGAGGATATTTGGCGGATGCGGCATTATATTTGGTGCTGGAAGAAAAGACCCCGAAGGGCCTTTGGTCAAAGTTGCACACCATGTATATGGGAAAGAATATGTGCAACAAGCTGATACTGAAGAAGAGGTTGTACAGTCTTCGGATGTAGGAGGGATCTGATGTGATTGGCCACATTCAGAGGTTCGACCAGCTGTGCATGGAGTTGATGAATATCAGGGTGAAGCTGGATGAGGAGGACAAGTCCTTGTTGCTTTTGTGTTCGCTGCCAGGATCATATGATTCTTTGGTGACTACACTGCTCTGCGGGAAGGAGACTCTGGAATATGAGGACATGGTCTCGGTGCTGAGGTCTAATAAACAGAGGAAAAAGTTGACCAGAGATCGGGCTCCCCAGAAGGGTTTGGCAGTAGGGGAGAGGACAGGCAGAGGCAGAGGTAGAAGCAAGTCCAGGGGGCAGTCCAAATCCAGGAAGGGAAAGAAAGAGGTGAAATGCTTCAAGTACAATGAGTTCGGGCACTTAAAGCGAGAATGTCCACTGTGGAAGAGCAAGAAGGGAGAAAGAAGTGGCTCAGAATCAGTGAGTGCAGTTGCTGGACAGCAGGTGGAGGATGATCTACTTGTGGTATCAGATGGTCACAGGCATTACACAGAGGAGTGGATACTAGACTCTGCGTGCTCACATCACTACACACCACACAGGTCTTGGTTTGCGACATACACCAAGACAGATGAGGGATCAGTGACTCTAGGAGACAATCATCCTTGCAAGGTGGCTGTGATAGGGACAGTCAGGGGGAGGATGTTTGATGAGATTGTGAGGATATTGACAAATGTAAAGCACATCCCAGAGCTGGAAAAGAATCTGGTGTCACTAGGCTACTTGGAGTGCAGTGGATACAGCTTCAGCAGTAGGGCTAGAAGCAGAGTACTGAACATCTCCAATGGAGCTATGGTAGTGATGAGAGGCAGGAGGTTGGACAATAACCTCTATCGCATGGAGGGATCTATGGTGACTGGAGAGTCTGATGCAGCAGCTACAGCACAGGACCAGCAGGGGACTTACAGGATCTGACATTACTGCCTAGGCCACATGGGTGACAGGGGGCTGAGGGAGTCGAGCAGGAGAGGACTCATCTCTGATCTGGAGGATGGTGCTATAGGGGAGATCTGTGAGCCTTGCCAGATGGGAAAGCAGAGGAGAGTTCAATTCAACATCAGTACAGCCTGCAGTGCAGCCCCTCTAGAGTTAGTAGACACGGATGTGTGGGGACCAGCCCTCGTTTTACCTAGGAATGGAGCCAGATACTTCATGACCCTGATTGATGATTTCTCAAGGAAACTCTGGATTTACTTCATGAGAGAGAAGTCAGAGGTCTTCACCAAGTTCAAGATCTGGAGAGCTGAGGTGGAGAAGGAGAAGGGGAGGAGCGTGAAGTGTCTGAGGTCAGACAATGGTGGGGAGTACACCAATAGAGAGTTTCAGGATTACTGTGAGGAGTGTGGGATCAGGAGACACTTCTCAGTTAAGGGAACTCCACAGCAGAATGGGGTGGCCGAGAGGATGAACAGAACACTTCTGGAAAAGGCACGATGCATGAGGCTGCAGGCAGGGCTTCCAAAAGAGTTCTGGGTTGACACAGTTGACGCAGTGGGTTACTTGGTCAATCGGTCACCCCACACTAGGTTGGATGGTAGGCTTCCAAAGGAGGTGTGGTCTGGGAGGACAGTTGGGCTGGGCCATCTATGGGTATTTGGGTGCACGGCCTATGTGCACATTGGAGCTGGTGAGCGGAGCAAGCTAGACGCCAGATTACGCAAGGCGGTGTTTCTAGGCTATCTGCGAGGAGTCGAGGGATACAGACTATGGGATCCCTTGGAAAAGAAGGTCATCATTAGTCAGGATGTGACTTTTAATGTGGAATCAGTCCTACGGATGCGAGCAGGCATGGAGGAGCAGCAGGAGCAGGAGGAGGTCCAGCAGGGCACTGCTGGACAGCTTACCTCTTTGATTTTGCTTCTTGCAGGTACTACAGGAGGACATGACAGTTGTTATGATCTAGGTGGTGTGCCCAAGGCCCAGGAGACCAAGGCTAAGGCCAAGGTCCATCATTCATGAGGGCTTCATGGAGACTCTAGGGCTAGTTGGGCCCTAGGTTGAAAGGCTGTGGGCCTTTTGGGTTCTTGAGGTCTAGGTTATGTGGGCCTCAAGGGACTAACTCTTTATGGACCAGGTCTGGGTCCAGCATAGGTGAGATTAGGTCGAGTCATGGGTGTACATGGGCTTGGGTTAACTTAATCTCCCATAGAGTTGGTCAAGGGAGTTTTGGGTTTGGGTCACTTGATCCGGTGTTTATATATACATGTACTTGTATAGGTTTGATGGAGCCAAGTAATAGAAGAACTCTTTCTCCCAAGTCTCTCTCTCTCTTCTCCCTCTCTCTCCAGCAATCTTCCATGCACCAAGAGCAAGAAACCCTAGGGTTTCTTGCAGCCAGTCCATAAAAGGAAAGAAAGGAAGGGGGGCGCTAGCCCCTTCCCCCTTGCAGCCGCCTACCAGATATGCTCTCTCCCTCTTGAAGGTGCCCAAACACCAGGTCTAGGATCTGGAATCTCTTGAAAAGAGGTTGGTAGAAGTCCCTCTCAGATCTGGAGTTGATCTGAGGTCGTTTGAGGCATGGGTGAGATCTCCATCAACAGATCTATAAGAAAGGCTGCAGCAGGATAGATCTACGAGGTCTGTCTCCATTTATCTTTTTTCTGATCTATAATGCTCCAATTTGAGATCTACAAATTGGAGGACCTCGATCCATATCTGATCTAGTTGGGTACTAGATCTTGGATTTTTTAGAGGTAGTTTCAAAGGCATTCTTCATCTGGAACGAAAGGCTGACGAAGAAGACAGCAACTAGGCTGATTTCATCAAGGGCCTTGGATCATGTCCAGACGACTCCAGATCTATTCGTTGCTAGTTCTGCTATACCAAAGGTCCATGGGATGAGCCGGTATCGTGCTCCAATAGTTGGTATCAGAGCCACGGTGGTGAGAAAGCAGTTCCAAGTGCGAGAAGTTGAAGATCCTGAGTGCTGAAAATTTTTAGCAAGGTACCATCAAGGTATATTCTACACTTTTCAATTTTATATTGCTTGTTTGGCTTAGATCCAGTCATGGGTAGTAAAATGAAGGTCGAGTTTGAGAAGTTTGATGGCAAGGAGAATTTTTTTATGTGAAAAATCCGGATGGAGGATCTTCTGGTGCAAGCAGATCTGGATCAGGCTTTGGATGAGAAGCCTGAGGGAATGACAGATAGACAGTGGGCATCGTTGGAGAAGAAAGCATGCTCGGTGATCAGAGGATGTTTGGCAGATGCGGTGTTGTATTTAGTGCTGGAAGAAAAGACCCCGAAGGACCTTTGGTCATAGTTGCACACCATGTACATAGGGAAGAATATGTGCAACAAGCGGATGCTGAAGAAGAGGTTGTACAGTCTTCGGATGCAGGAGGGATCTGATGTGATTGGCCACATTCAGAGGTTCGACCAATTGTGCACGGAGTTGATGAATATCGGGGTGAAGCTGGATGAGGAGGACAAGTCCCTGTTGCTTCTATGTTCGCTGCCCGGATCATATGATTCTTTGGTGACTACACTGCTCTACGGCAAGGAGACTCTGGAATATGAGGACATGGTCTCGGTGCTGAGGTCTTATGAGCAAAGGAAAAAGTTGACCAAAGATCGGGCTCCCCAGGAGGGTTTGGCAGTAGGGGAGAGGACAGGTAGAGGCAGAGGCAGAAGTAAGTCCAGGGGGTGGTCCAAATCTAGGAAGGGAAAGAAAGAGGTGAAATGCTTCAAGTGCAACGAGTTTGGGCACTTCAAGCGAGAATGTCCTCTATGGAAGAGCAAGAAGGGAGAAAGAAGTGGCTCAGAATCAGTGAGTGCAGTTGCTGGGCAGCAGGTGGAGGATGATCTACTTGTGGTATCAGATGGTCACAGGCATTACACAGAGGAGTGGACACTAGACTCTGCATGCTCACATCACTACACACCACACAGGTCTTGGTTTGCGACATACACCAAGACAGATAAGGGATCAGTGACTCTAAGCGACAATCATTCTTGCAAGGTGGCTGGAATAGGGACAGTCAGGGTGAGGATGTTTGATGGGATTGTGAAGATATTGACAAATGTAAAGTACATCCCGGAGCTGGAAAAGAATCTGGTGTCACTAGGCTACTTGGAGCGCAGTGGATACAGCTTCAGTAGTAGGGCTAGAAGCGGAGTACTGAACATCTCCAATAGAGCTATGGTGGTGATGAGAGGTAGGAGGTTGGACAATAACCTCTATCGCATGGAGGGATCTGTGGTGACCGGAGAGTCTGATGCAGCAGCTGCAGCACAGGACCAGTAGGGGGCTTACAGGATGTGGCACTACCGCCTAGGCCACATGGGTGACGGAGGGCTGAGGGAGTTGAGTAGGAGAGGACTCATCTCTGATCTGGAGGATGGTGCTATAGGGGAGATCTATGAGCCTTGCCAGATGGAAAAGCAGGGAAGAGTTCAGTTCACCATCAGTACAGCCCGAAGTGCAGCCCCTCTGGAGTTAGTACACACGGATGTGTGGGGACCAGCCCCAGTTTTAGCTAGGAATGGGGCCAGATACTTCATGACCCTGATGGATGACTTCTCAAGGAAACTCTGGATTTACTTCATGAGAGAGAAATCAGAGGTCTTCACCAAGTTCAAGATCTGGAGAGCTGAGGTGGAGAAGGAGCAGGGGAGGAGGCCCATTGGCTGCAAATGGGTCTATAGTAGCAAGGACAGAGTGGAGCTGGTTGAGGCCTTGGGACACCAAGGTGGAGATTGTTATGATCTAGGTGGTGTACCCAAGGCCCAGGGGACCAAGGCTAAGGCCAAGGTCCATCATTCATGAGGGCTTCATGGAGGCTCTAAGGCTAGTTGGGCCCTAGGTTGAAAGGCTGTGGGCCTTTCGGGTTCTTGAGGTCTAGGTTATGTGGGCCTCAAGGGACCAACTCATTATGGGCTAGGTCTGGGCTTAGGATATGTGAGATTAGGTCGAGTCATGGGTGTACATGGGCTTGGGTTAACCTAATCTCCCATAGAGTTGGTCAAGAGAGTTTTGGGTTTGGCTCACTTGACCCGGTGTTTATATATACATGTACTTGTATAGGTTTGATCAAGCCAAGTAATAGACGACACTTTCTCCCAAGTTTCTCTCTCTCTTCTCCCTCTCTCTCCAGCAATTCTCCATGCCCCAGGAGCAAGAAACCCTAGGGTTTCTTGCCACCAGGTCCTAAAAAGGAAAGAAAAGCAAGGAGGTGCTAGCCCCTTCCCCCTTGCAGCTGCCAGCCATTTTCTTCTCTCCCTCTCTTGCAGCTACCCAAGCATTAGGTTCAGGACCTAAAATCTCTTGAGAAGAGGTTAATACAAGTCCCTCTCAGATTTGGAGTTGATCTGAGGTCGTTTGAGGCATGGGTGAGATCTCCATCAACAGATCTACAGGAAAGGCTGTAGCAGGATAGATCTGTGAGGTCTCTCTCCATCTACCTTCTTTCCTATCTAGAATACCCTGATTTGAGATCTATGAATTGAAAGACCTCGGTTCAGGCCTGATCTAGATGGGTACCAGATCTTGGATTTTTTAGAGGTGATTTCAGAGGCGTTCTTCATCTGGAACGAAAGGCTGACGAAGAAGACAGCAACCAGGCTGATTTCATCAAGGTCCTTAGATCGAGTCCAGAAGTCTCCAGATCTATTCGTTGCTGGTTCCGCTGCACCCAAGGTCTATGGGAGGAGCCGGGATCATGCTCCAACATTATGGATAGGATGTAAGCCAGTACTCTCGTACCTTAGAGTTTGGGGGTGTCCGACTTATGTTAAATGTTTAATTACAGATAAGCTTGGACCTAGGTCTGACAAGTGTAATTTCATAGGGTACCCAAAAGAGACCAAAGAATATTATTTCTACTTAGCTGATGAGCAAAAGGTGTTTGTCAGCCTGAAGGTAATTTTTTTAGAAAAGGAGTTCCTTGGTGAAGGGACTATTGCCTCTAAGGTCAAACTTGAGGAAGTTCGGCAGGTGGAAAAACTGACACAAGTAGCTGAACCTAAACCGGATTTGGTTAGACCAAATTTGAAGCCCATTGTTGATGCACCCTTAAGGCGATCTGGTAGAGTACCACGTCAACCGAACAGATACTATGGTTTCTTGGTCTGGGATGGAGATCCTATCGAACGTGATGAAAATGATGAGGATCCGATCACCTACATGGATGCAATGCAGAGACCTGACTCTGAGAAATGGCTAGAGGCCATGAAATCCGAAATGGAGTCCATGAAGGTCAACGATGTGTGGACATTGGTTGACCCACCCAGAGGAGTAAAACCCATAGGGTGTAAATGGGTCTTCAAGAGGAAGAGGGGCATAGACGGAAAGATGGAAACCTATAAAGCCTATCTGGTTGCCAAGGGATATCATCAACGTTATGGTATAGACTATGATGAGATATTTTCTCCTGTAGCAATGCTCAAATCCATTCGGATTATGCTTGCGATAGCTGCCCATCTGGACTATGAAATCTGGCAGATGGATGTGAAGACAGCTTTCCTAAACAGAGAGCTGGACGAAGAGGTGTATATGATACAACCTGAAGGATTTACATCCACAGATGAGTCTAAGGTGTGCAGGCTACAGAGGTCCATTTATGGACTTAAGCAGGCATCCCGGAGTTGGAACATACGTTTTGATAGGACGATCAAGATGTATGGCTTCGTTAAGAATGGAGAAGAGCCCTACATTTATAAGTGGGCTAATGGTCCAATAGTAGTATTACTTGTATTGTATGTGGATGATATTCTCTTAATCGGGAATGATGTCCCTGCATTACAGGGAATAAAGATTTGGCTGTCGTCATAGTTCTCCATGAAGGATTTGGGAGAAGCTTCCTACATCTTAGGGATGAGAATCTATAGGGATAGATCTAAAAGGTTGCTTGGCTTATCCCAGTCTACATACATTGATACTATGCTAAAGAGGTTCAGCATGTAGAATTCCAAGAAAGGCTATCTACGGATAGGCCATAGAATTTCTCTCTCGAAGAGGGATTGTCTGACAACACCTTAAGAGAGAGAGCGTATGGATAGAATTTCATATGCTTCGACAGTGGGATCTATCATGTACGCCATGACATGTACACGATCAGATGTGGCATACTCACTAGGGGTAGTGAGTAGATACCAATCTAATCCAGGAGAGAATCATTGGAAGGTTGTTAAAACCATCCTGAAGTATTTAAGAAATACTAAGGATCAGTGGCTTGTTTATGGTGAATCGGACTTGAGACTTATAGGATTTACAGACTCTAATTTTCAGTCTGATCACGATGACAGCAAGAGTGTGTCGGGATTTATTTTTATCTTTATGGTGGGGCTGTCTGCTGGAAAAGTTTCAAGCAGCACACAGTGGCTGATTCAGTTTGCAAGGCAGAGTATGTCGCTACATCAGATGCTGTCAAAGAAGCGGTGTGGCTGAGAAAATTCATCACCGAGCTCGGAGTAGCACCCTCCCTTGTTGGTCCAGTTCTGCTCTACTGTGACAGCTCTGGAGCCATTGCTCAGGCGAAGGAACCAAAGGCACACCAGCGGACGAAGCATATTCTGCGCTGCTACCATCTCATTCGAAAAATCATGGATCGAGGAGACGTCGACCTTCAGAAGATCGACGGGAAGGAGAACCTGGCCGACCCATTCACTAAAGCCATTGCGGTGAAGGAGTTCGACGACTTCAAGTCGAAGATGGGTATTAGATACTGCACTGATTGGTTTTAGGCCAAGTGGGAGATTGTTGGGAATAGTATCCCAAAGCCAATCGTCAGCTTGTTGACGGTTGTGCTCTTTGTTGTATTAGTACATAAATTATAAATAAATAAAAATTATTTTGGTATTTTTCATCACAAATTATTTCATCTTCTAATGAACTCCTGTGTTGTGGTGAAGTACTTAGGACTATTTAGACTCGACAAAGGAGGATTTGTCGTTTAGTCCTTAAACCTATTCGCGATCAAATGATAGGTTGTTACCAAGGACAATAATATTTATCGAGCATAGGTCGTTGTGTGCCATATAGATTGGTTGTCCTCTTAACCAAGGAGTGTGGAGACACTGGTATGACATATAGGTGAGATATAAGGGTACATCTGCACTAAATGTGGCCAACTCCGGAGCTATTTTTGCTGTTAAAATTTGCTCCGATGGGATATGGATATAAATGTCCCTCCGACCTGAGACCACCATGGTGACTTGTAAGCAACTCACTGCACTTAGGCACTGGACTACCTGAATTTCTAATTCAATGAAGGAAGGTTGCTGGGTGTAGTCAAGTACTTGACTTATCGGTGCATGTGTCAAGATGGGATTGACCACTCCAGTTCAGGAGCTGTGTACAGTCTTGTTTCAATTTAGCAAAACCTTGACCAGGGTAGTCCTAGTGAGGAGTCACAGGACTATTTGAGTTGAGCACGATTCGGATGATCTACTTAGGGTTGACAGTTTAACCCTGAATCATCCTAAACACACGGGTCAAAAGGGATGAATTATACAGTAACCATATTCACGTAGGTTCTGAGTGTTGCGATTGTGACTACTCGACCTATCTAGATATCGGGTACCATTGTTAGATGGTCACTTTGATTAGTACAGGAGTTGATTCATGTGCTACTGACTTAGGTTCGAACCTGCAGGGTCACACACATTAGAGGTTCCTATCTGATCTGATGGCTGATGAAGAGTACTAATATTCATGGACTATGAGTCCTATATGTCTGAGACTCTGTGATTGAGAATTAGGACTCTTTGATCATGAGTCCCACACATTTTGGGTACCGGGGTCAAGAGTCCCATTGGTTTGGGACTTTTCGATCAGAATTTCATATCGATGAATTCTGATGCTCGATTGCCCATCAAATTTGGACTCAATATTTATGAGAGGTTTAATTAGTGATTTGATTGCTAATTAACTCAATTTGATTGAGTAATTATTTTTGGATCAAGTCCAATTGAATTGGATTCAGTTGGGTTTGACCCGATTAGGTTAAGAGTTGACCTAATCATCGAGATGGTTTGGTCCCTGATTTGATCAGGGGTTGGACTTAGTCAATTCCTGATTTGATTAAGATTTTATTGAGCCTAATTAAGCCTAATTAAATTGAGTTTAATTTAGTCTAATTGTGCTTAACCTATTTTGATTAGGTTGGTTCAATTAAGATTAAACCACCATTTGAATTTGAATCCCTGTGCCACTTCATATCTCTGCGCCCATTTGAATTCACGAGAAGAAACTTCTCATGAATTTTCTCTCATGCAAAACCCTTCCCATGCCCCACATTTGTGCACCACATAGGTGGATAAGGATGGTTGGTTGGCCATTCAAATTCAAAATAAAGTTTGAATTTAAATGAGCAACCAATCCATGCACCATGTCCTTATCCTCTTTAGCGCCCCATATCTTACATGAGAAAGAGTTTCTCATGAAACCTTTCCACGCACAAAGCAGCCACACACCTTCTCTTCTCACGCCC
This sequence comes from Elaeis guineensis, assembly GCF_000442705.2. Taxonomy (NCBI): domain Eukaryota; kingdom Viridiplantae; phylum Streptophyta; class Magnoliopsida; order Arecales; family Arecaceae; genus Elaeis; species Elaeis guineensis. The sequence continues at coordinate 62,942,061 of NC_025997.2, forward strand.
AAGTGGATAGGGATGAGTTCGTTTGCATTTGAATTCAAATTTGATTTGAATTCAAATGTGCAACCAGTTATCTTTATCCTCTCATGCGGATAAGACACATTTTGAACTATTTTAAAAGAGATAGGGAGGTGGGGCGTGTGTAGAAATTTTTTGAGAGAGAAAGTTGGGCGTGAGAAACCCTTGTGCGTGAGTAGGAAGTCTAAAACTTCCGAGAGAAAAAGAAAGAAAAGAAAGAAAATTGGACGCAGGGTTTTCTGTGTGTTCCCTAGGGTTTCAGCCTGGGGTTCGGGAAGTGAGAAGGTGAGCTACGAGTGTCGTGAGCCCACCAAATTTTAAGAAAATATTCATCAACCTCTCAAGCACACTTGCTAATGATTTGGAGCATCCAAAGAGTCAATAGACATCGATCGAAGGAGTTTGATCAGCATCGGCCATCGAAAGGGCTCTACAATGAGCTAGCACTCGTAAGGAGCTGATCAGATCGGGAGCTTCATGTGGATGATCTGCAGAGGCCAGATATGCTATGTGGCTGTATTGCGATGATCAGATCCTCACGAGGGTGATTAGATTACGGAGATCGACTACCCGCATAAAGGTATTATGTTCTGAACACAGAACAATAAATTATTTACTGTTCAAATTTGAATTTTAAATTTAAATTCATGCATGGTATATATCATATTTAGATCCTAGTATAGGATAAATATATATTAATTAATTAGATTAATTAATTATTTTCACTATAAAATAATAATTTTGAGAAAGTTTTAAAATTATTATTTTACCCCTGCACTCAAATTTCGCTTCATTTTCCATCTCGTAGATCAAGTAGGATCTCCCGTCCTCCTAAAAGATACTTGTATTCTTACAGAGGATTTAGAGGAAGTATTCCTTGTGGGAGATAGGGACATTAGGAATAATCCCAAAACCTACAATGAGGCAATATTAGATATAGACTCCGAGAAATGGATGGAAGTGATGAAGTCAGAAATTGATTCCATGCATTTCAACCAAGTTTGGTCCTTAGTAGATCTACTTGAAGGTATTGTACCTATTGGGTGTAAATGAATTTACAAAAGGAAGATTGAGTCGGATGGTAAGGTAGAGACCTATAAGATAAGGCTAGTCGCAAAATGTTATAGTCAACATGAAGGTATTGACTATCATGAAATCTTTTCATCCATAGCTATGCTAAAATCCATCCATACTCTGCTTGCCATAACAGCATTTCATGATTATGAAATTTGGTAGATGGATATGAAAACTACCTTCCTAAATGGATATCTTGAGGAAGATATCTATATGGAGCAGCCTCTGGGTTTCACGTCCAGTGATAATGATCATAAGGTCTGCAAGCTACAAAGATTCATATATGGACTCAAGCAAGCATCTCAGAGTTGGAACACTCACTTTAATGATGTGATCAAAATATTTGATTTCATCAAAAATGAGGAGGAGCCGTGTATGTACAAAAAGATCAATGGGAATGCTGTTATATTTTTCATATTGTATGTGGATGACATCCTTCTGATTGGAAATGATATTCCCATATTGGCGTCGATCAAAATATGGTTGTCGAAAGGGTTTGCCATAAAAGATCTAGGAGAAGCTTTCTACATTCTTGGTATAAAGATTTATAGAGATAGATCTAAGAGAATGATAGGACTCTCACAGCATATATACATAGAGGAGGTGTTGAAGAGGTTCAGCATGAAAAACTTCAAGAGAGATCTTTTGCCCCTTAGACATGGCATTCATCTCTCTAAAAAAATGTGTCCTGACACACCTGAGAAGAATCGATGCATGAGCAAGATCCTTTATGCTTCGACAATAGGGAGCTTCGTGTATGCTATGTTATGTACGTGCCCTGAAATAGCACTTGTCGTGAGTGTCACGAGTAGATATTAAGCATATCTAGGTGAAGAACAATGGATTGCTGTTAAAAATATCCTTAAGTACTTGAGAAGGACTAAGCATTTGATGTTGGTCTTTATGTTGGATTTATGCCCTAAAAGTCAATTATTGACTGACATATTTGTAATTCTAAAGCCTAAACTTGTACTTGTAATCTTTTTATCAATAAAAGACTTTTTCATTCCAATCATATTTGTGTTCATAATTTATCCCAGAAATTAACAAAGATAATTTTTGTATATTCTTAAAGAGTTAATAATTTGAGACATACATTAATTAGTAGTTAATTTCTAAATGCTCTCAATCAAAGGATCATCACGAAGGACAATGATCAATCCTTTTGAGATCGGTACATGGTTTACCTCCCTTGTGGGCAGATGAGTCTCAGGTTTGCGGTGTAGAGACAATAGGGTGAAGGTATGGGTGGTTGTTAGAGAACAACTTGTATTGAGCGTGACCAACATGAGAACCATATGGATGCCCACTTACTCATCAATGGTCTTCGCGATGCTGCAGTGGTGTGAGTGGTCCATTGATTTGCAGTGCCATTGGCTATTCACAGTGAGGTTACTAGGTTGACTGTACGTTCCCTTGGTCCCTAGCTATTCGGGTCCTTGCTATGTATGTTGACTTTAGTAGGTTCAGGTTCACTATTTGAAGTAGGACGCACCTGATAGAATCTATCGATCTTGGTAGAAAAGGAAAAGTCCTATGTGATTTGCAAGATCGAATTTAGAAAGTCTTTGATCAAAGTAAGTGTGAATACTGAAAAGAGTTTCCACGGGATTCATAAATAAACTCGAGTCAAGCCAATTTAGTATATAACTGACGATGGGGTCTGACGAGTTCTCTATGACCTCCATCAAGTTGGGACTCACGATAGAAGAACTAAATCATATGATAAGTGCACCTAGGAGTTCATATTTTTATTCTTCTGAGTTGTCACTACATACTATTAGGTATCACTGGTTGATTGTGAGACTTATCAGGTATCATCTTGATGATCGATGGCCCTCGAAGGACAGAATTGAAAATATTTCAATTCATCAAAAAGAGTTTCGATGATATTATGATGGAGATCATAATATATCTCATTACCAGATAGAATGGAACCTATGGGGTCACACATTAAGGTATTTAATCTCGAATTTACTAATTAGGCTTATGAAGTTTCAATTGGGTTAGGATTTATTGAAATTCTATTAGATTTATGAGAATCATGGTAGCACATGGTTAAACCTAATTCTTTTCAGGACTTTGATTTGATTGAGTCCATAGCCTTTAACCAAACCTAAATCTATTTGAATTTTAATTGGGCCTTAATTGTGAGCCCAAGAAGATTTGATTAAGTCAATTAGTTGACATAATTATCCTAATATTATCTCTTCTTTATCTCCTAATTATCTCTAAATATGCATGTGGAATTGAAAGAAAGAAGGAGCAATCTTCTCTTTTTGGCATGACTAAGGGGCGCCAACCCCCTAGATTTGGCATGTGGGGCTCGCCACCTTCTCATGTGTGGCATGGAGGAGAGAGAGGTGGGGCCACGCCCCTTTCTTATTTGGTTAGAAATCTTATTGTGGGGTGCCAACCCTACTGTGGGGTGCCAAGAGTTGTTGCCCCAACTACCTGACATGAATTTCTAGGGCACCTCTTGTACATGCTTAAAGGGCTAACCATATACCTTTTATATCTGATATTAATTGAAATAAATCAGATTAAAAAGGTAGAGGATTCTTATAAGTTAAGGATCTACCTTTTTAAGATAAATGGGTTCCTATTTTGTGTTAGGATAGTGCCTATATAAAGGGTACATCTTTAGGGTTCCTAGCTAATTGATTTTTGGTGAAAAATCTCTCTCTCTCCCTTCTCCACTTTTCCTCTCCTCCCTCTCTTCCTTTTCACACCCAAGAGTTGGGTATCCCCTCTTTCACACACCATGAGGTAGTGCTTGGTGACTTAGAGATTGAAGATCGAGGAGAAAAAGAAGAAGGCTACTGATCAAGGAGTTGATCCTGCAGTCCAGATCAAGGCATTGATCAAAGTGTTCAAGGCTAAGATTCTTCTTGGAAAGAAAAATCTTCTATGAGAAGAAATTAGTTCGAGATCGATCCCGATGGATACCTGTAGAGGCCGAACGTATATGTAGCTCAAGCATCTACGAATCCATGATCATCAGAAGCGATGAACATCTATCCGCACCAAGGTAAAGAGATGTGATCTCATATTTATATCTAAATTCTAGATTGTATATATGTGTTTTCTTCTGGACTTGGATAAGATTGATTTGATCTCTTACATGTGGGGTTAAAGGGTTTAATCCATTTTATTTTTCGTCATGTATTTCAAAAATTTTGAAATCTATATATGCTGCCTAACCAGTTTTCTAATAGTGGTATCAGAGCCAAATTTTTGAAAATACATATGATTTGAATTTTAGGTTAGATCTAAAAGTTTTAATAATTTAAAATTAATTTTATGCTGATATAAGATTGTCCTGGTATAGGGTTTACCTCCTATATTGCCAAGGTTGTCCTAGCATAAGATTGATCGATTTTGAAAATTATTTTTAAAATAATTAAATCAAATTTTTTAGATATAAAAATTAGCATATATGATATGTTTAATTTGAGTTTAGATCTAAAATTAGAATGATTAAAAATATACATCAAAACTGATATAAAGTTGTCCTGATATAGTGTTTATCCTCCATATTGTAGGTTGTCCTAGCTTGATGTGAATTATTTTTTAAAAAGATATTTTAAAAATATTTTAATTATTATTTTAGATCTGGTTTTACATATATTTGATATGTGCAAATTTAGTTTTAGATTTGAAATTTGATATATCTGTGATGCAATTTTATTTAGATCTGAATCTACATATATTTGGTATATGAAACTAGGTTTAGATCTGAAACTGTTTCAAGTTCATAAGCTACTAATTGCATGCAATGAAATATAATATAAAATTATTTTTAGATCTGAAATTATGTTGTTGCATATGGGTATGGGATGAATAAATTAGGTCCAGTGATCAAACTACAATTAGGATCTAATTGATTAGATCAGGCTAGAACTTGTTTTTGATTTTGAGCAGTTGATTGTAAAGGAAAAATCGGCTTTTTCCTTGTAGGATCTTCCAAATCTAATGAGATCTGAGGTGAAATATTTTAAAAAATTATCCTATAATATTTCAGATCTAAGATCTATTAGATCTAATTTCTATTATCTGATATTAAATCTAAAATTAAATCTAAAAATATGAGGAATAGAGAAATACCTCTAAGGTAACTAGATTACCCTGTAGATGATCGCAGCAATGCTCGAGGTTCTAAAATAGCCATGTAGTCGCCTGGCCTCTACCAATATCCACTCAAGCAGGATCTAGATTGTCTTCTCCTTGTAAATTTTTGCTCCAAAAATTAGATCTGGATCTGATCTAGAAGATCTTCAAAAGATCTTCTGAAGCTGGAGCAGCAGCTTCTCAACAAATCTCTGCAGCCTTCTAATCAGAAAGCCACCATGCCTTGGACAAGCACTAGATGGATGCCCAACTTCTTAGACATGAAGAGGGGAGGGAGAGGAGTAGAGGGGTTATGGAGAAGTGGAGAGGATTCAAGCTTTTTCTGGTTATTGTGCAGAGAGTCTCTCATCCCTAAGCGCAGACAGGGTTTAAATAGACCTGCTGCGCCATGCAGTGCCACGTCATTCGACCAATCAAAAAATTCTAATTAATTCTGAAAAAAATTTGATTGATGGAGTGATATCATCTGATCATATCAGATAAGAGTCCCCACAATCTCTCCTACTGTTGATGCCAACACTGTATAAGCATAGTGAGATTTGTGCCCCACAGTCCAAGTTGATCAAGGGATCAGAGTCCTCATCTCATGGGACTCTATCTTTATCCACTTGGGGTGCACGCCCAATTTGAATATGGCACCAACTTTGAGGCCCAATTTAGTAGGTGGACACTCCATAAAAAATCTCCAATGACCTCTTGCCAAGTGGCCTTCAGTCTAAAGTCCATGGGCCAACGTTTGACCAATGTCCTAAAACAAAAATGGCCGGTGATAGGAATTAGCAGGTATTGTCTTAAATTCATCTTATAAATTAAGATAAATCTTTTTTAAGCTGGACTGGCTCCAGTTAGACTGTGAGAAACCTTCTCAAGATTCTTTGGGTGAGTCAAATCATATTTGGCTCAGTCAAGATAGAAAAGATTACACGAGGAGAAAGTTAGGCTCAATCATATGCTAGCACGATTTTCTTGAACCTAATTGGATCTAATCCAAATCAATCGAACTAGGTTAGCTCAATTGATGACATCTAGACTCTAACTCTTGTTTGTGTGACCCAGTTAGATTCATTTTTGTATGGTAAAGAGACATGTCGTGATCTCATCATCGACATCATCGAAACTCCTTTCGATGGACCAGAACTCTTCTGATTCAGACAATTAGAATGATCGATCATCAAGATCGTTCTAATTGCTCTCAAAATCTACTAGTGACACCTAGCAGTATATGGTGGCAACCCATCAGAAATGAAGATGAACCTCTCGATGCAGCTATCTGTGCGATTGAGTTCTTCTATCATGAGTCCCGACTGAATTAGGGTTAAGGTGAACTGTTGGGAATAGTATCCCAAAGCCAATTATCAGTCTGTTGATAGTTGTGCTCCTTTTTATATTAGTATATGAATTATAAATAAATAAAAATTATTTTGATATTTTTCATCATAAAATATTTCATCTTTTAATGAACTCTTGTGTTGTGGTGAAGTCCTTAGGACTATTTAGACTCGACAAAGGAGGATTTATCGTTTAGTCCTTAAACCTATTCGTGACCAAATGGTACGTTGTTACTAAGAATGACAACGTTTATCAAGCATAGGTCATTGTGTGCCATATGGGTTGGATGTCCTCTTAACCAAGGAGTGTGGAGACACTGGTATGGCATACAGGTGAGATGTAAGGGTACATCTGCACTGAACGTGACTGACTCTAGAGCTATTTCTACTGTCAAGATTTGCTCTGATGGGATATGGGTATAATTGTTCCTCCGACCTGAGACCGTCACGGTGACTTACAAGCAACTCACTACACTTAGGCATTGGACTACCTGAATTTCTAATTCAATAACGGAAGGATGCTGGGTGTAGTCAAGTACATGACTTATCGGTGCGTGTGTCAAGATGGGATTGACCACTCTAGTTCAAGAGCTGTGTACAGTCATGTTTTAATTTAGCAAAATCTTGGTCAGGGTAGTCCTAGTAAGGAGTCACAAGACTATTTGAGTTGAGCACGATTCGGATGATCTGATCAGGGTTGACAGTTTAACCCTGAGTCATCCTAAACAGAGGGGTCAAAAGGGATGAATTATACGGTAACCATATTCACGTAGGTTCTGAATGTTGTGATTGTGACTATTCAACCTATCTGGATATTGGGTAGCATTGCTAGATGGTCACTTCGATTAGTACAGGAATTGGTTCCTGTGCTACTGGCTTAGGCTCGAACCTGCGGGGTCACACACATTAGAGGTTCCTATCTGATCTGATGGTTGATGAAGAGTCCTAATGCTCGTAGACTATGAGTCCTACATATTTGAAACTCTGTGATCGAGAATCAGGATTCTCTGATCATGAGTTTCACACATTTTGGATACCGGGGTCAAGAGTCCCACTGGTATGGGACTCTTCGATCAGGGTTTTATATCGATGAACTCTGATGCCCGATTGCTCATCGAATTTGGACTCAGTATTTATGAGAGATTTAATTAGTGATTTGATCATTAATTAACTCAATTTGATTGAGTAATTATTTTTAGATCAAGTCCAATTGAATTGGATTCAGTTGGGTTTGACCCGATTAGGTTAAGTGTTGACCTAATCGCCAAGATGGTTTGGTCCCTGATCTGATCAGGGGTTGGGCTTAGTCAATTCTTGATTTGATTAGGATTTTATTGAGACTAATTAAGCCTAATTGTGTTGGGTTTAATTTAGTCTAATTGTGTCTAACCTATTTTAAATAAGGTTGGTTCAATTGGATTTCAAACCACCTTGACTAATCTCCCTTTGCCACCTCACTTCACATGCACCCATTTGAATTCACAAGAAATGAGTTCTCATGAATTTTCTCCCATGCAGAAGCCATTTCACACCCCTTCTTTGTGCACCATTTTGAATGGATAAGGATGAGATTGGTTGGCCATTCAAATTCAAAAGATGTTTGAATTTGAATGGATAACAAATCTCTGCGCCCACCCTTTATTTTGTACGCCCCTTCTTCCACATGAGAAAAGGTTTCTCGTGTAAAGTCTCCACGCACAAATATGCCCACACCCCTCTCTTATCACGTGTAGAGTGGATAAGAATGAGTTGGTTGGCATTTGAATTCAAATTCGATTTGAATTCAAATGAGCAACCACTTATCTTTATCCTCTCACGTGGAGAAAATGCTGCAAAGATGCATTTTACACTGTTTTTAAAAGGAAGAGAAGATAAGGCATGCGCTAATTGGATCCTAGAGAGAAAGATGGCGTGAGAAAGCTTTCCTGCATGAGAAAAGAAAAGAAAAGGAGAGAAAAGAAAGAAACAGAGTGGGTGCAAGTTTCTTCGGTGAGTACCCTAGGGTTTTGGCCTAGGGTTCGGGAAGTGAGAAGGTGAGCTACGAGTGTTGTGAGCCCACCAAACTTTAGGGAGAGCTTCATCAACCTCTCAAGTACATCTGCTAATGATCTGAAGCATCCAAAGAGTTGGCAGATCAAGATCGAAGAAGTTCGATCAGCATCAGCCATCAAAAGGGTTCTACGATGAACTAGCATTTGTGAGGAGTCGATCAGATCGGGAGCTTCGTGTGGATAATTTGTAGAGGCCATACATACTATGTGGCTGTATTGCAATGATCTGACCCTCCCGATGGTGATCAGATTACGACGATCGACTATCCGCATGAAGCTAATGTGTTCTGAACACATAATAGTAAAATATTTACTGTAGAGAATTCGAAATTTAAATTTAAATATATGTTATTTATATCATATTTATATCCTTATGTAGGGTTAATATATATTAATTAATTAGATTAATTAATAATTTTTACTATAAAATTATAATTTTGAAAAAGTTTTAAAATTACCATTTTACCCCTGCACTGTTTTTCCCACATAAGGTATCAAAGTGGGTTCGAAAATATGATATATATTTGCATGCATAGATTAAGTTGTAATCTAAAAGTTTAAATTTAAAATTTAAAATTTAAAATTCAAAATTTGAATTTTGAAATTTGTTCAAAATTCAAAATTCAAAAATTTGAAATTCAAAAATTGAAATTTAAATTTTGAAATTCGAAATTCAAAATTTAAAAATTTAAAATTCAAAATTTGGAATTTAAAATTTGAAATTTATTTGAAATTTCAAATTTAAAATTCAAAATTTAAAATTCAAAATTTGAAATTCAAAAATTTGAAATTCAAAAATTTGAAATTTGAAATTTGTTTGAAATTTGAAATTCAAAATTTGAAATTTAAAATTTGAAATTTGAAATTTAAATTTTGAAATTGGTATATTTAGATATACTTTATCCAAGTAGCAAGTAGTCTAATTAGGTTGGTTGCCATGGTCGTCCGGTCATAGGAGAAAAGTAGGGTTTAAAGGTCCTCTCCTCCCATTCGATGGGGTTCTCCTATGGCGGTAGGGGTGCCCCTGTAATTATATCCCATGCAGATGAAGCAGCGAAAGGACTTAATTGTAAAGGTTTAATTGTAAAATTTATCATGAATGCGTTAGATTAGATCTAAAAGAATATTCATGATTTATTTTGATGGAGTTATTTTCTGTTATGTAATTAGCAATAGGATTGCTGTTTATGAAATGTGCTGATCTATTTGTGAAATGAGTCAACACATTTGATGAATAGAAAATAAAACCTTTCAAATTTAAAAATTATTTTTGAAATATCAAACCCTGATCCATCAGCCCAAATACTTAATTAAAAGAATTAAGTGTTGTCAAGTTGGTCTAGAATTGTGAATTATGACCTAAGACAATTGCATAAACTTATGGATCAATAGGTTAGATGGATTAGATCCATAATTGGGTTATACCTAAGGTTAGCTTAAAGAAATGGACTAAATTAGAGTAATTGGTCAAATCTAATCAAAAGTTGAATTAGATTAGGTCAAGGACACTCTAGACTCAACTCCAATAGTTGTAGTTGAATGGATCCATGTCTTTAACTAGACCAAGATGGACTTAATTCATGGCTACGCGGTAAAACCCTATTTACTAAGTTGATCAAATTAAAATTAATGAACCGATTAGTGTCTAAGGTAAGTTCGGCAGTTTGACCAGTGGTTTTTAAGTGGGAGCTACTCGCATTGATTTGATTTCTGATGAGTTAATTGCATATCCTCACCACCGATCTCACTTACCTGGCCAATCTGGTGAGTTAGATTTTGATTAGATCACTTGGTGATTAGGGCTCACCCATGTCATTAGGTAAATTAGTGTGACTGATTTAGGTGCTCCTAATGCCAGCTTTAATTAAATCCTTTTTAATCTGACTTGATGAAATCAGTGGGAGGATTGAAATTGGCTGGTTAATTTCTTCTCTTCTATCTTTTAATAAAAATCTTTAAAAATTATTAGGTCCCTAAAATGATTAAGTTATAGTGATAACTAAGTCATAGCCTCCCATTAAGTGAGTGATAATGAGTCCATTAGTTTAATAATCACTGGAGGCCCAAAGGCCTGGTGCTTATTGACTAATGGAATTATCATTCATAGTATGATCATTTGGTTGAGTCTTTCTGATGGTGGTTAGGTTGACTGACCAAAGTCGGGCTGTTTGGAATAGTGTCCCAAAGCCAATCGTCAGCTGTTGACGGTTGTGCTCCTTTTGTATTAGTACATGAATTATAAATAAATAAAAGTTATTTTGACATTTTTTCATCACAAATGTTTCATCTTCTAATGAACTCCTGTGTTGTGGTGAAGTCCTTAGGACTATTTAGACTCGACAAAGGAGGATTTATCGCTTAGTCCTTAAACCTGTTCGCGACCAAATGATATGTTGTTACCAAGGATGACAACATTTATCGAGCATAGGTCGTTGTGTGCCATATGGGTTGGTTGTCCTCATAACCAAGGAGTGTGGAGACACTGGTATGACATACAGATGAGATGTAATGGTACATCTGCACTGAACGTGACCGACTCCGGAGCTATTTCTGCTGTCAAGATTTGCTCCGATGGGATATGGATATAAATATCCCTCCGACCTGAGACCGCCACGGTGACTTGCAAGCAACTCACTGCACTTAGGCACTGGACTACCTAAATTTCTAATTCAGTGACGGAAGGCTGCTGGGTGTAGTCAAGTACTTGACTTGTCGGTGCGTGTGTCAAGATGGGATTGACCACTCCAGTTTAGAAGCTGTGTACAGTCGTGTTTCAATTTAGCAAAATCTTGACCAAGGTAGTCCTAGTGAGGAGTTACAGGACTAGTTGAGTTGAGCACGATTCGGATGATCTCATCAGGGTTGACAGTTTAACCCTAAGTCATCCTAAACACAGGGGTCAAAAGGGATGAATTATACGGTAACCATATTCACGTAGGTTCTGAATGTTGCGATTGTGACTATTCGACCTATCCGATCATTGGGTACCATTGCTAGATGGTCACTTCGATTAGTACAGGAATTGGTTCCTGTGCTACCGGCTTAGGTTCGAACCTGCGGGGTCACACACATTAGAGGTTCCTTTCTGATCTGATGGCTGATTATGAGTCTTATGTGTCTGGGACTCTATGATTGAGAATTAGGATTCTCTGATCATGAGTTCCACATATTTTGGGTACCGGGGTCAAAATTTTGAATTTCAAATTTTGAATTTGAAATTTGAACTCTTTGATCAGGATTTCATATCGATGGTCTCTGATGCCTAATTGCCCATCGGATTTGGATTCAATATTTATGAGAGATTTAATTAGTGATTTGATCACTAATTAACTCAATTTGATTGAGTAATTATTTTTAGATCAAGTCCAATTGAATTGGATTCAGTTTGGATTGACCCGATTAGGTTAAGTGTTGATCTAATCGCTAAGGTGGCTTAGTCCCTGATTTGATCAGGGGTTAGGTTTAGTTAATTTCTGATTTGATTAGGATTTTATTGAGCCTAATTAAGCTTAATTATATTGTGTTTAATCTGATCTAATTGTGCTTAACCTATTTTAATTAGGTTGGCTCAATTTGAATCAAACCACCTTGTTTTAAATTCCCTGCGCCACCCAACTTCCTTGCATCCATTTGAATTCACGAGAAGAAATTTTCTCATGAATTTTCACCCATGAAAAGCTCTCTCACATCCACTTTTGTGCACCATATGGATGGATAAAGCTAATTAGTTAACCATTCAAATTCAAAGCGTGTTTGAATTTGAATTGATAACTTATCTCTTTTGCCTTCAAGCTTATCCATCTTGTGTGCCACATAATTCACACGAGAAAGAGTTTCTCGTGAAACCTTTCCACACACAAAGAGTCCACACCCTTCTCTTCTCATGCCATAAGTGGATAGGGATGAGTTGGTTTTCATTTGAATTCAAATGTGTAACCACTTGTCTTTATCCTCTCACGCGGATAAGACACGTTTTGAACTATTTTAAAAAAGATAGGGAGGTGGGCCGTACGTAGAAAAATTTTGAGAAAGAAAGTGGGGCGTGAGAAAGCCTTGTGCATAAGGTGAAGGTCCAAAACCTTTCGAGAGAAAAAGAAAGAAAAGAAAGAAAATTGGGTGTAGGGTTTTTGGTGTGTACCCTAGGGTTTCTACCTAGGGTTCGGGAAGTGAGATTGGTGTGCCACGAGTGTTGTGAGTCCACCAAATTTTACGGAGAGATCCATCAACCTCTCAACCAATCGTGCAGACAATCCAGAGCATCCGAGGAGTCGGCACACATCGATCGAAGGAGTTCGATCAACATCAGCCATCAAAAGGGTGAAATCACGAACTAGCATTCGTGAGGAACCGATCAGATGAAAGCTTCGTGTGGATGATCTGCAGAGGCCAGACACTAGTGTAGCTGCAATGTGATGATCAGAGCCCCCTGATGGTGATCAGATTACGGTGATCGACTACCCGCAAAAGGTGATGTGTTTTGAACACAGTATTGTAAAAAGTTTATTGTTTCAAATTTGAATTTCAAATTTAAATACATACTATTATATCATATTTAGATCTTAGTGTAGAGTTAATTAGTATTAATTAATGAGATTAATTAATAATTTTACTGTAAAATAGTAATTTTGAAAAAGTTTTAAAATTACCATTTTGCCCCTGCACTAAATTTTCGCTTCAAATGGTATCAGAGCATGGTTCTAGAATATGATATACATATGCATGCGTAGATTAAGGTGTAATCTATAAGTTCAAATTTGAAATTTAAAATTTAAAATTTGAATTTTGAAATTTGAATTTTGAAATTTGAAATTTAAAATTTGAAATTCAAAATTTGAAATTTGAAATTCAAAAATTCAAAATTTAAAATTCAAAGATTGGAAATTTGAAATTTGAAATTTGGTTGAAATCTCAAATTTAAAATTTGAAATTTGAAATTTAAAATTTGAAATTCAAAATTCAAAAATTTAAAATTCAAAGATTGGAAATTCAAATTTTGAAATTTGGTTGAAATCTCAAATTTGAAATTTGAAATTTAAAATTTGAAATTCAAAATTTAAATTTTGAAATTGGTATATTTAGATATACTTGATCCAAGTAGCAAGTAATCTAATTGGGTTGGTTGCCACGGCCGTCCAGTCATAGGAGAAAAGTAGGGTTTAAAGGCCCTCTCTTCCCATTCGATGGGATCTCCTATGGCGGTAGGGGTGCTGATGTAATTATATCCCATGTCGATGAAGCAGTGAAAGGACTTAATTATAAAATTTATCATGAATGTGTTAGATTTGATCTAAAAAAAAATTCATGATTTATTTTGAGTTATTTTCTGTTATGAAATGAGCAATAGGATTGCTGTTTATGAATTGTGCTGACCCGTTTGTGAAATGAGTCAACATATTTGGTGAACAAAAAATAAAATCTTTCAAAATTTAAAAATTATTTTTGAAATGCCAAACCCTGATCCATCAGTCCAAGTACTTAATTAAAAGAATTAAGTATTGTCTAGTAGGTCTAGAATTGTGAATTAAGACCTAAGACAATTGCATAAACTTGTGGGTCAATGGGTTGATGAATTAGGTCCATAATTGGGTTAGACCTAAGGTTAGCTTAAAAAATGGACTAAATGGAGTAATTGGTTAAATCTAATCAAAAGTTGAATTAGATTAGGTCAAGGATACTCTAGAATCAACTTCAATAGTTGTAGTTGAATGGGTCCATATCTTTAACTAGACCAAGATGGACTTAATTCATGGCTACGCGGTGGAGTCCTATTTACTAAGTTGATCAAAATTAAAACTAATGAACCGGTTGGTGTCTAAGATAAGTTCGATAGTTTTGACCAGTTGTTCTTAAGCGGGAGCTACTCGCATTGATTCGATCATTGATGAGTTAATGACAAATCCCCACCACTGATCTCACTTACCTGGCCAATCTGGTAAGTTAGATTTTGATTAGATCACTTGGTGATTAGAGCTCACCCATGTCATTAGGTAAATCAGTGTGACTGATTTAGGTGCTCCTAATGCTAGCTTTAATTAAATCTTTTTTTAATCTGACTTGGTGATGTCAGTGGGAGGATTGAAATTAGCTGGATGATTTCTTCTCTACTATCCTTTAATAAAATCCTCAAAAATTATTAGGTCCCTAAAATGATTAAGTTATAATGATAACTAAGTCAATGCCTCCCATTAAGTGAGTGATAATGAGTCCATTAGTTCAATGATCATTGGAGGCCCAAAGGCCTGGTGCTCATTGGCTAATGGAATTATCATTCATAATATGATAATTTGGTTGAGTCTTTCTGATGGTGGTTAGGTTGGCTGGCCAAAGTCGGGCCTGATCATTTATTGGTCTAATTCACTAAATTTAGTCATGTTAATGGTTGGACCTAACCAGATCTTTTTAGTGGAGGCCAAAGCCTACTGATTAGGTTCTGTGGCAAAATCAATTACTAGAAGTTGTTTAGAGAAATAACTAGTTAAAAACCTATCCATAGATGCACATGGGTTGACCAACCAAAGTTAGGCTCGTGTGTAGTCTGTGTGGATTCTAGTACCCATTAAGGAATTAAAGTAATTCCTCGAATTGGAGGTTGAGGCTACCAGTTCGTAAAAATATTGAGAAAAACTTTAGACTAAAGTCCAAATCTTTAGTATTAATTTATGTGCTAATAGAGGTCTGGTTTTTCTTTATACAGCTATGGCCACTACCCTGTCGCTCCGGTCATTATTAGATAATGACAAGCTCATGGGACCTAATTTCGATAGCTGGTATTGAAAATTAAAAATCATCCTTGAGCATGAGCGGATCCTTTATGTAGTAACGGATCCAGCACCTGAGGAGCCAACTCCAAACGCTAGTAAGGCGATCCGAGATACTTACTAGAAGTGGCTCAATGACCGCACTACCGTCCGATGTATTATGCTGGCAGCAATGAATGACGAGTTCAGCCACAGGTTTGAGAATGCCCAGCCACAGGAGATGCTTCAAATGTTGAACGACTCCTTTGGCACGCCTGACGATATTGAAAGGCACGAAACTAGTTGTGCTATTTTCAATACTTGGATGAGGGATGGGGCCTCAGTCATTGATCATGTACTGTACATGATCGAGATGATTGAGCACCTAAGCAAATTGGGTTTTCCTCTGCACGAGCAGCTCGGTAAGGATGCGATCCTTAATTCCTTGCCCAAGTCCTTCCTCCCATTCCTTACTCATTTTTGAATGACAAAGCCTGCAGTAAACTACCATGGGTTATTGGGATTGCTGCAGAACTTTGAGAAGAATCACCAGCTCCATAAGGAGTCAGTGAATGTAGTGGGAGGGTCTTCTTCTCATCGTCAACCCTTTGGGAAGGGGAAGAAGAACAAGAAGAAGAAGAACAAGAAGGTGTAGCCTCATGCTGGGATGGTTGCACAGGGTCAGACCAAGAAGCACAAGCCCGATCAGAGCCAGGCGGTGTGCTTCATTTGCAAGAAGCAGGGGCATTGGAAGAGGAACTGTGCTCAATACATTGCCTCCCTGGACCCGAACAGGCCGAAGAAGAAGCAAGGTAATTATATGATAACTTCTTGCAACTTTTTCATTTGTGATACTACTGCCTGGGTATTGGATACCGGAAGCCCTTATCATATTTGTAATTCGATGCAGGGTCTGCAGGTCAGTAGGAGATTTGATGAAGGTGAGAGGTTCCTGAACGTTGGAGATGGAAGCAAAGTTCCAATTCTAGCTTTAGGAATCATGAGTCTTATAATCAATTCTCGTAATGTAATTCTGAGTGAATGTCACTATTGTCCAAGCTTTTTATTAAATATTATTTCTGTAGGGCTTTTGGCCATGTACGGTTATGATTTTTTAATAAAAAAAATATTTGCAATATCATTTTGAATGATGTTACAATGTTTGTTGGACAATTAAATAATGGAATTTACTTACTATCACAGCCTGTTAATGTGGTTCAAAACTTCGGTAAACGTCCTAGAATAGATAATGTGTCAGAAGTCTACCTTTGGCACTGTAGGCTAGGTCATATCAATAAGAACAGGATAAACAGGTTGGCTCAAGAAGGAATTCTTGAACTTGATGATTGTGAATCACTTCCAACCTGTGAGTTTTGTCTTCTTGGAAAGATGACCAAGTCACCTTTTACTGGAAAAGGTGAGCGAGCCAGTGAACTCTTGGGTCTGGTCCATTCTGATGTATGTGGACCTATGAGCTCAAGTGCAAGAGGTGGATATTTCTACTTCATAACCTTCACAGATGACCTATCGAGGTATGGGTATGTCTACTTAATGAAGCATAAGTTAGAGTCATTTGAAATGTTCAAACTATTCCGAAATGAGGTAGAAAAACAAACTGGAAAGTGTATTAAAATTCTTCGATCTGATCGAGGAGGTGAATACCTTTCCAATGAGTTTCTGACATATCTAGGGGAGAATGGGATTCTTTCTTAGTGGACTCCTCTTGGAACACCACAGCATAATGGTGTGTCTGAAAGGAGGAATCGGACCTTATTGGACATGGTTCGATCCATGATGGGGTTTGCTGGTCTGCCGATCTCCCTCTAGGGATATGCGCTCGAATCGGCTTGTTACCTTCCAAATAGAGTTTCGAGTAAGTCTGTAGCCAAAATGCCATATGAGATATGGAACGACGTAAACCAGTACTCTCGCACCTTAGGGTTTGGGGGTGTCTGGCTTATGTTAAATGTTTAATTACAGACAAGCTTGGACCTAGGTCTGACAAGTGTAATTTTATAGGGTACCCAAAAGAGATCAAAGGATATTATTTCTACCTTACTGATGGGCAAAAAGTGTTTGTCAGTCTTAAGGCAATCTTTTTAGAAAAGGAGTTCCTTAGTGAAGGAACTGTTGCCTCTAAGGTCGAACTTGACAAAGTTTGACAGGTGGAAAATCTGACACATGTTACTGAACCTGAACCGAATTTGATTAGATCAGATCCAGAGCCCATTGATTATGCACCCTTAAGGCGGTCTGGTAGAGTACCATATCAACCGGACAGATACTATGGTTTCTTGGTCCGGGATGGCGATCCTGTCGAACTTGATGAAAACGATGAGGATCCGATCACCTACATGGATGCAATGCAGAGACCTGACTCTGAGAAATGGCTAGAGGTCATGAAATTCAAAATAGAGTCCATGAAGGTCAACGATGTGTGGACATTGGTTGACTCACCCGAAGGAGTGAAACCCATAGGGTGTAAGTGGGTCTTCAAGAGGAAGAGGGGCGCAGACGGAAAGGTGGAGACCTATAAAGCCCATCTGGTTGCTAAGGGATATCGTCAACGTTATGGTATAGACTATGACGAGATATTTTCTCCTGTGGCAATGCTCAAATCTATTCGGATTATGCTTGCGATAGCTGCCCATCTAGACTATGAAATCTGACAGATGGATGTGAAGACAGCTTTCCTAAATGGAGAGCTGGATGAAGAGGTGTATATGATACAACCTGAAGGGTTCACATCCACAGATGAGTCTAAGGTATGCAAGCTACAAAGGTCCATTTATGGACTTAAGCAGGCATCTCGGAGTTGGAACATACGTTTTGATTGGATGATCAAAACGTATGGCTTCGTTAAGAACGGAGAAGAGCCCTGCATTTATAAGTGGGCTAATGGTCCAGTAGTAATATTTTTTGTATTGTATGTGTTGGGAAATGTGTCCCAAAAAGCCAATCGTCAAGCTGTTGACGGTTGAGCAACCAAGTATTGTAATTGATTTGTTAATAAATAAAATATATTTGGCATCTTCATCATAAGCTTTCATCTTCTAATGAACTCTGTTGTTATGATGAAGTCCTTAGGACTATTTAGGTTCGATAAAGAGAGGATTTATCGATTAGTCCTTAAAACTATTCACGACCAAATGATAGGCTGTTAATAAGGACGACAGCTTCTATCGAGCATAGGTCACTGTAGGCCATATGGGTTGGTTGTCCTCTTAACCAAGGAATGTGGAGACACTGGTATGGCATACAGGTGAGATGTAAGGGTACATCATCATTGAACGTGACCAACTTCAGAGTATTCTGCTGTCGAGAATATCTCTGATGGGATATAGGTATAAGTGTCCCTTAGACTTGAGATCGCCTCAGTGACTTGCAAGCAACTCACTGTGCTTTGGTACTGGACTAACTGAATTTCTAATTTAGGGATGGAAGGCTTCTGGGTACAGTCAAGTACTTGCGAAGTCAGAGTGTGGTCGAGATGGGATTGACCACTCCAAGAGTTGGAGAAGAATGAGTCGCTGTATTTCAATTTAGCAAAATCTTGGCCAGGGTAATCCATCAGATGGATTTGATATTTTGAAATACAATGTGGACAACCTGATCAGAGTTGACAGTTGAGCTCTGGGGTGTCCTATGATCATTTTGGTAAAGGGGATGAATTATATGAAAACTATATCCGCATGGGTTCTAAGGATGTTGTTCTACACATTCGACCTATCCGGTCGTCGGGTACCATTGCTAGATGGTCACTTCGATTGGTATAGGAATTTATTCTTATGCTACCAGCTTAGGTTTGGACCTATGAGGTCACACACATTAGAGTTCATGATCCGATCAGATGGTTGATCAATGATTAAGAATCGTTCTAGGGTTAAATGATCAGTACGATTGACATTTAACCCAGTGCAAGTGTTGCGGAGGATCGATTAGCAATTCGATTGCTAATTGGCTTAATTTGATTAAGCCAATGGGCTGAGATTAAGTTTAATTAAATATGATTTAATTAGATTTATTTTGGGCTTGATTGGATCAAGTCCAATTGGTTTATTGGATAAGCCAAGTGCAAAGAAAAACTAGTCCTAGTTCAACTAGGACTTGGGTCAATCTAATTTCTAATTTGATTAAAAAATTAAATCAGATTTAAATATAATTTAATCTGATTAAATTAGGATCTTAATTGGGTTAAGACCTATTTTAATTGGGTTGATCTAATTTTGATTTGATTTGATTTGGAAAACCAAATTAAAACAAGTCATGAGACAGAATCCTAGTAGGACTAGGATTCCACCTTGCGCCACATAAACCTTCTCCACGCCCTCTCTCTTATTCAACGCCAATCTCCACTTATTTTGTGCGATGAAAGCCCTCTCCCAGATCTCTCCCATGTTCACAAAAGGTCTCTTCTCTTCTTTCTTACATGGAAGGTGGTTTGGATCAAATCTAAAAGGAATAAGTTTGGATTTCGAATTCTATGAGATAGAGTTTTAGAAATTCAAAACTCTTTCAATTTTGCACCGAATTTATCCAAATTTTTTTTAAAATTTTTGTGGATTTTAGGGTTTACATTGTACACCCTTTTCTAGTGATCTATGCACAAAAATATGGAGGAG
Organism: Elaeis guineensis; assembly: GCF_000442705.2. Classification (NCBI taxonomy): domain Eukaryota; kingdom Viridiplantae; phylum Streptophyta; class Magnoliopsida; order Arecales; family Arecaceae; genus Elaeis; species Elaeis guineensis. Next base: position 62,962,019 of record NC_025997.2, read on the forward strand.
GTGCTCAAGAGTTGGGCATCCCTTAACCTGCCATGTTTGGATAAGCCTTGACTAGGTGTTTGACCTAGACAAGGACTCTATCATATCTCTCTATATAAGATGAGTTTCTTCATGAAATTTTAGGATGAGATATATATTTGAGAGACCTTTTTGTCATCCATGTTTGGATATAAAAGATGCAAGTTTGGATGTCTAGAGAGAAAAATGTGAAGAAGAAGAGGGTCTTCTTCTAGGGTTTTTATTTTCATATCTTTCCTCCTTCCATCTTGAGTTTCCTGAGAGTGTCTCAGATCTAAAACTCCTCCTTCTACTTTCCATCTTTGGAAGAGTCCAAATCAAGAAGGAGGCACCTGATCAACCATCAAAGAAGGATCAGTGCAGTACTAGCATACTATGCTGATTTCCTGAAGCAGGACTTCTGATCAAGATTCGTGGGCTCGTGTGGACGACTCCTAGAGGCCGGACGCGTGTGCGGCTTGCAACATCATCCTCAAGCCCAGATCAGTAAGGTTAGAACATCTAACTTGCATGGTAATAGATCTGATCTATTGTTTAATACATACATTAGATGTAGCTAGTATAGAAACATGTTGATATGATCAACATGTAGTTCATGCTATATTTATATATTTTAATTTTTGATTTAATGCTATGTAATAATCATGTAATAGGATCTTAGATCTAGGAATTTTCTGGTTTTAAAAAATAAATTTTAATTTATTTTAATCTTCCGCTGTATGATCTTGAAAAAGTTTCAAGATCTAACCCTCTTTTTCAAAATCTAACCCTGAAACCCTAGATCTGGTTCCTACAATTGGTATCAGAGCCTAGGTTCTTTATTACATGATTATTTATACATACTTAGATTATTTTTTAGATTAGATCTAATTTATAATCTGATTATTAAATCTAAAATTAAAATTTTAAATCAATCACAAACTGCAAGGTTGTCCTGCTGTAAGGTTTACCCCTTACAGTGCAAAGGTTGTCCTAGTTCGTGTAGATCTATCTTTAATCATAAATTTATTAGATATGATCTAGATTAAATTTATGATTTATTAGATTTAAAAGGTGTTTAAATCTAAAATAAAATCTCTTTGTTAATAATTTTTGTGCAAAGAAATTGTTTAAAGTTGAAATTGTTTCAATTACATGAACCTGTTTAGATTAGATCTAAAGTAGTTTCATGTTTATTTCACTTGCATCTTGATTTTGAATCAATCATGCAATATGGTTGGTAAAATCATATTGTAAAATTATTTTACAAATATGAAAATTATTTTTTGAAAAGCCAAACCCAACCCTCAGCCCAAAACTTAATTAAGAATTAAGAAGTTGTTTGATTAGGTTCTAGGATTGTGAATTGAAGAACCTAAGACACAAATCATAACACATTGGGTTAATGGGTTAGTGGGAATTAGGTCCATTAATTGGGTTAGACCTATGGTTAGATTAAAGATGGACTTAATTAGAGAATTGACTAAATCTAATCAATTGTTGTCTTAGATTAGGTCAAGGATTCTCTAGATCAATTACAATAGTTGTAGTTGGTCAAGTCCATGTCTTTAACGAGAACCAAATAGACTTGATTTTTGGCTAAGCGGTCTAGCACGAACTGTTAGGTTGATCTAATCGAAACTAATTAAACCAGTTGGTGTCTAAGGTAAACCAGACCAGTGGTTTTTAATTGGGAGCCCGCTTACCTGGCCATTTCTGATGGTGTCTAAGGCAAGCTTTGGCAGACCCTCCCACTGATCGAACTTACCTGGCCTCTTGGTGAAATTATGTTTTGATCGGATCACTTGACTATTCGAGCTGACCCATGTCAGCTAGGTAAATCAGTGTGACTGATTTAGGTGCTCCTAGACCAGCCCCTTTAATGGTCTCCCTTAAGCTAACTTGGTGAAGCCAGTGGGAGGATCATGATAAGCTGGTTCATCTGACCTCATCCTCTAAATTATTTAAATCCTCTAAAATTATTAGGTCCTTAAAATGACAAAGTTATGGAGATAACTGAGTCATAGCCTCCCATTAAGGTGTTTGATAATGAGTCCATTAACTCAATAATCATTGCAGACCCAAAGGCTTGGTGCTTGTTGACTAATGGAATTATCACTCATCATATGATGACTTGGAAGTGTCTCTCTAATGGTAGTTAGGTGAGCCAACCAAAGTTGGGCTTAATCATTCGTTGGTTAGATACACCAAGTATGATCATGTTAATGGTTGGACCTAACTGGATCCTTACAGTGGAGGCCAAAGCCTACTGATTAGGTTTCTGGGGCAAAATTAAAATTACTAGAAATTGTTTAGAGAAACAATTGGTTATGAACCTACCCTTAGATGTACATGGGTTGACCAACCAAAGTTGGGCTTGTGTGCAGTCTAAGTGGATTCTAGTACCCGCTAAGAAATTAGGGTAATTCCTCGAGTTGGAGGTAGAGGCTACCAATTCGAATAAAATAGTGGGAGAAACCTTTTGATTAAAGTCCAAATCTTTAGGTTTAATGAATCAATTACTAATTAGGTTATGGTTCTCTTTTGTGCAGATATGGCCACTTCCCTATCGCTCCGATCATTGTTGGACAATGATAAGTTGGTGGGACCCAACTTCGGTAGCTGGTATCGAAAGTTGAAGATAGTCCTGGAGCATGAACGGATCCTATATGTGATAATAGATCCTGCACCTGAGGAGCCAGCTGTCAATGCACATGGAACAATCAGAGACACTTACCAGAAGTGGCTCAGTGATCGGACCACGGTGCGCTGTATCATGCTGGCTGCCATGAGCGACGAGTTCAGTCGCAGATTCGAGATGGCTCAGCCAAAGGACATGCTTCAAGTGTTGGAAGATGCCTTTGGCACACCCGATGACGTGGAGAGGCACAAGACTAGTTGTGCCATCTTCAACGCCAAAATGCGGGATGGTGCCTCTGTCACTGATCATGTATTGTACATGATCGAGCTGATGGAATGATTGAGCAAGCTCGACTTTTCCTTACATGAGCAGCTTGGGAAAGATGCAATACTGAACTCACTGCCCAAGTCTTATCTCCCATTCCTCACTCATTATAGAATGACAAAGCCTGAAGAGAACTACCACAGGTTACTGGGGTTGCTTCAGAACTTTGAGAAGGATCACCAACTTCACAAGGAGACGGTGAATTTAGTGGGAGGTTCATCTTCTGGTTCTCGACCTTTTAAGAAAGGGAAGAAGAACAAGAAGAAAAAAGTAAAGAAGGTGCAAGTTCAGGCTAGGACAACAGTGCAGAGCCAGACCAAAAAGGTCAAGCCTGATAAGAGTCTATTCTACTAGCAAGCACCCTAGATTAGATAGTGTGTCAGATATCTACTTATGGCACTGTAGGCTAGGTCATATAAACAAGAATAGAATAAACAGGTTGACTCAAGAGGGAATCCTCAAAATTAGTGATTGTGAATCACTTCCAACCTGTGAGTCCTGTCTTCTTGGTAAAATGACCAAGTCACCTTTTACTGGAAAAGGTGAGAGAGCTACTGAGCTCTTGAGCCTAGTACATACTGATGTATGTGGGCCCATGAGCACCAGTGCTAGAGGTGGATATTTCTACTTCATAACTTTCACGGATGACCTATCTCGATATGGATATGTCTATCTGATGAAACATAAGTCGGATTCATTTGAAATGTTCAAACGATTTCAAAGTGAAGTAGAAAAATAAACTGGAAAGAGTATTAAAACTCTTCGATCTGAACGAGGAAGAGAATACCTTTCTAGTGAGTTTCTCACATTTCTAGGAGAGAATGAGATTCTCTCCCAATGGACTCCTCCAGGAACACCACAGCATAATGGTGTGTTTGAAAGGAGGAATCGAACTTTGTTAGACATGGTCCGATCCATGATGGGTTTTTGCTAGCTTGCTGATATCCTTCTGGGGATATGCACTCGAATCGGCCTGTTATCTGTTAAATAGGATTCCAAGTAAGTCTGTAATTAAGACTCCATATGAGATATGGACAGGGCGTAAGCCAGTACTTTTACACCTTAGGGTCTGGGGGTGCCCGGCCTATGTCAAACGATTAGTCACAAACAAACTTGGACCTAGGTCTGACAAATGCTCATTCATAGGGTACCCCAAAGAGACAAAAGGATATTTTTTCTACCATGCTGATGAACAAAAGGTGTTCGTCAGCCTTAAGGCAATCTTTTTAGAAAAGGAGTTCCTTGGTGAAGGAACCGTTGCCTCTAAGGTTGAACTTGATGAAGTTCAACAGGTAGAAGGACCGACACCAATAGCTGAACCTGAGTCGGGTATGATTAGATCACATCCGGAGCCCAATATACCTGCACCATTAAGGCGATCCGGTAGAGTACCGCGTCAGTCGGACAGATACTACGATTTCTTGGTCTGGGGCGGTGATCCCATCAAACTTGATGAGAATAATGAGGATCCGATCACCTATATGGATGCTATGCAGAGACCTGATTCCGAGAAATGGCTTAAAGCCATGAAATCTGAAATGGAGTCCATGAAGGTCAACGATGTATGGACATTGGTTGACCCACCTGAAGGGGTTAAACCCATTGGGTGTAAATGGGTCTTCAAAAGGAAGAGGGGCGCAGACGGAAAGGTGGAGACCTATAAAGCCCGTCTGATTGCCAAGGGGTATCGTCAACGTTATGGTATTGACTATGACGAGATGTTTTCTCCTGTGGCAATGCTCAAATCTATTCGGATAATGCTTGCAATAGTTGCCCATCTGGATTATGAGATCTGGCAGATGGATGTAAAGACTGCTTTCCTGAATGGAGAGCTGACTGAAGAGGTGTATATGATACAACCTGAAGGGTTTACATCCATAGATGAGTCCAAGGTGTGCAAGCTTCAGAGATCTATTTATGGACTGAAGCAAGCTTCTCGAAGTTGGAACATGCGTTTTGATAAGGTGATCAAAACGTATGGCTTCATTAAGAATGGAGAAGAGCTCTGCATCTATAAATGGGCAAATGGTCCAATTGTGGTATTCCTTGTCTTGTACGTGGATGACATTCTCTTAATCGAGAATGACATCCCCGCACCACAGGGAATAAAAGTTTGGTTGTCATCACAGTTCTCCATGAAGGACTTGGGTGAAGCATCCTACATCCTAAGGATGAAGATCTATAGGGATAGATCTAAAAGGATGCTTGGGTTATCCCAGTCCATGTACATAGACACTGTGCTGAAGAGGTTCAGCATGGAAAATTCCAAGAAGGGCTATCTACCGATAGGCCATGGAATTTCTCTCTCTAAGAAGGATTGTCCGACAACTCCTGAAGAGAGAGAGCGTATGAGTAGAGTCCCATATGCTTCAGTCGTGGGATCTATCATGTACGCCATGACATGTACAAGACCAGATGTGGCATACTCACTAGGAGTAGTGAGTAGATACCAATCTGATCCTGGAGAAAATCACTGGAAAGTGGTTAAAGCCATCCTTAAGTATTTGAGAAATACTAAGGATCAATGGTTGGTTTATGGCAAGTCAGATCTGAAACTTGTGGGGTTCACAGACTCTAGCTTTCAATCTGACCATGATGACAGCAGGAGCGTGTTGGGTTATATCTTTACTCTGAATGGTGGAGCCATCTGCTGGAAGAGTTCCAAGCAGCATACTGTGGCAGACTCTATTTGTGAAGCGGAGTATATCGCAGCATCAGATGCCGCGAAGGAAGCTGTGCGGCTGAGGAAATTCATCAACGAGCTCGGAGTAGCACCCTCTCTCGATGGTCCAGTCCTGCTCTACTGCGACAGCACTGGTGCCATAGCTCAGGTGAAGGAACCCAAAGCACATTAGCGGACGAAACACATCTTGCGCCGCTTCCACCTGATCCTAGAGATCATGGATCGAGGTGACGTCGACCTTCAGAAGATCGACGGAAAGGAGAACCTAGCCGACCCCTTCACTAAAGCCCTGGCAATAAAGGAGTTCGACAACCACAAGTCGAAGATGGGTATTAGATACTGTGCCGAGTGGCTTTAGGACAAGTGGGAGTTGTTGGAAAATGTGTCCCAAAAAGCCAATCGTCAAGCTGTTGACGGTTGAGCAATCAAGTATTGTAATTGATTTTTAATAAATAAAATATATTTGGCATCTTCATCATAAGCTTTCATCTTCTAATGAACTCCGTTGTTATGATGAAGTCCTTAGGACTATTTAGGTTCGATAAAGAGAGGATTTATCGATTAGTCCTTAAAACTGTTCACGACCAAATGATAGGCTGTTAATAAGGATGATAGCTTCTATCGAGCATAGGTCGCTGTAGGCCATATGGGTTGGTTGTCCTCTTAACCAAGAAATGTGGAGACACTGGTATGGCATACAGGTGAGATGTAAGGGTACATCGTCATTGAACGTGACCAACTCCAGAGCATTCTGCTGTCGAGAATGTCTCTGATGGGATATAGGTATAAGTGTCCCTTAGACTTGAGATCGCCTCAGTGACTTGCAAGCAACTCATTGTGCTTTGGTACTGGACTAACTGAATTTCTAATTCAGGGATGGAAGGCTTCTGGGCACAGTCAAGTACTTGCGAAGTCAGAGTGTGGTCGAGATGGGATTGACCACTCCAAGAGTTGGAGAAGAATGAGTCGCTGTATTTCAATTTAGCAAAACCTTGGCCAGGGTAATCCATCAGATGGATTTGATATTTTGAAATACAATGTGGACAACTGATCAGAGTTGACAGTTGAGCTCTGGGGTGTCCTATGATCATTTTGGTCAAGGGGATGAATTATATGAAAACTATATCCGCATGGGTTCTAAGGATGTTGTTCTACACATTCGACCTATCCGATCGTCGGGTACCATTGCTAGATGGTCACTTCGATTGGTATAGGAATTTATTCCTATGCTACCGGCTTAGGTTCGGACCTATGAGGTCACACACATTAGAGTTCATGATCTGATCAGATGGTTGATCAACGATTAAGAATCGTTCTAGGGTTAAATGATCAATACGATTGACATTTAACCCAGTGCAAGTGTTGCAGGAGGATCGATTAGCAATTCGATTGCTAATTGGCTTAATTTGATTAAGCCAATGGGCTGATATTAAGTCTAATTAAATATGATTTAATTAGATTTATTTTGGGCTTGATTGGATCAAGTCCAATTGGTTTATTGGATAAGCCAAGTGCAAGGAAAAACTAGTCCTAGTTCAACTAGGACTTGGGTCAATCTAATTTCTAATTTGATTAGAAAATTAAATCAGATTTAAATATAATTTAATCTAATTAAATTAGGTTTTTAATTGGGTTAAGATCTATTTTAATTGGGTTGATCTAATTTTAATTTGATTTGGTTTGGGAAACCAAATTAAAACAAGTCATGAGACAGAATCCTAGTAGGACTAGGATTCCACCTTGCGCCACATAAACCTTCTCCACGCCCTCTCTCTTATTCAACGCCAATCTCCACTTATTTTGTGCGACAAAAGCCCTCTCCAAGATCTCTCCCACGTTTACAAAAGGTCTCTTCTCTTCTTTCTTACATGGAAGGTGGTTTGGATCAAATCTAAAAGGAATAAGTTTGGATTTCGAATTCTATGAGATAGAGTTTTAGAAATCCAAAACTCTTTCAATTTTGCACCGAATTTATCCAAATTTTTTTTGGAATTTTCATGGCTTTTAGGGTTTAAATTATACACCCTTTTCTGGTGATCTATATACGAAAATATGGAGGAGGTGCTCAAGAGTTGGGCGTCCCTTAACCTACCATGTTTGGATAAGCCTTGACTAGGTGTTTGATCTAGACAAGGACTCTTTCATATCTCTCTATATAAGATGAGTTTCTTTATGAAATTTTAGGGACAGATAGATATTTGAGAGTCCTTTCTATCATCCAAAAATCAGAGAGAAATACCTTTAGGTCGTAGAGATATAAAAGATGCAAGTTTGGGTGTCTAGAGAGAAAAACGTGAAGAAGAAGAGGGTCTTCTTCTAGGGTTTTTATTTTCATATCTTTCCTCCTTCCATCTTGAGTTTCCTGAGAGTGTCTCAGATTTGAAACTCCTCCTTCTACTTTCTATCTTTGAAAGAGTCCAAATCAAGAAGAAGGAGGCACCTGATCAACCATCAAAGAAGGATCAGTGTAGTACTAGCATACTGTGCTGATTTCCTGAAGCAGGACTTCTGATCGAGATTCGTGGGCTCGTGTGGATGACTCCTAGAGGCCGGACGCGTGTGCGGCTTGCAACATCATCCTCAAGCCCAGATCAGCAAGGTTAGAATGTCTAACTTGCAAGGTAATAGATCTGATCTATTGTTTAATACATACATTAGATGTAGCTAGTATAGAAACATGTTGATATGATCAACATGTAGTTCATGCTATATTTATATATTTTAATTTCTGATTTAATGCTATGTAATAATCATGTAATAAAATTTTAGATCTAGGGATTCTCTGGTTTTAAAAAATAAATTTTGATTTATTTTAGTCTTCCGCTGTATGATCTTGAAAAAGTTTCAAGATCTAACCCTCTTTTTCAAAATCTAACCCTGAAACCCTAGATCTGGTTCCTACAGTATGTGGATGACATTCTCTTAATCGAAAATGATGTCCCTGCATTACAGGAAATAAAGATTTGGCTGTCGTCACAGTTCTCCATGAAGGATCTGGGAGAAGCTTCCTACATCTTAGGGATGAGGATCTATAGGGATAGATCCAAAAGGTTGCTTGGCTTATCCCAGTCCACGTACATTGATACTATTCTGAAAAGGTTCAGCATGGAGAATTCCAAGAAAGGCTATCTACTGATAGGCCATGGAATTTCTCTCTCGAAAAGAGATTGTCCGACAATGCCTCAAGAGAGAGAGCGTATGGGTAGGATTCCATATGCTTCGACAGTGGGATCTATCATGTACGCCATGACATGTACATGACTAGATGTGGCATACTCACTAGGGGTAGTGAGTAGATACCAATCTGATCCAGGGAAGAATCACTGGAAGGTTGGTAAAACCATCCTGAAGTATTTAAGAAATACTAAGGACCAGTGGCTTGTATATGGTGAATCAGACTTGAGACTTATAGGGTTTACAGACTTTAGTTTCTAGTCTGATTGCGATGACAGCAAGAGTGTGTCATGATTTATTTTTACTCTTAATGGTGGGGTTGTCTGCTGGAAGAGTTTCAAGCAGCACACTGTGGCTGATTCAGTATGCAAGGCAGAGTATATTGCTGCATCAGATGCTGCCAAAAAAGCGATATGGCTGAGGAAATTCATCACCGAGCTCGGAGTAGCACCCTCCCTTGTTGGTCCAGTTTTGCTCTACTGTGACAGCTCTGGAGCCATTGCTCAGGTGAAGGAATCGAAGGCACACCAGCGGACGAAGCATATTCTGTGCCGCTACCATCTCATCCGGGAGATCGTGGATCGAGGTGACGTCGACCTTCAAAAGATCGACGGGAAAGAGAACCTGGCCGACCCATTCACTAAAGCCATTGCGGTGAAGGAGTTCAACGACTACAAGTCGAAGATGGGTATTAGATACTGCACCGATTGGCTTTAAGCCAAGTGGGAGATTGTTGGGAATAGTATCCCAAAGCCAATCATCAGCCTGTTGACGGTTGTGCTCCTTTTGTATTAGTACATGAATTATAAATAAATAAAAGTTATTTTGGTATTTTTTCATCACAAATGTTTCATCTTCTAATGAACTCCTATGTTGTGATGAAGTCCTTAGGACTATTTAGACTCGACAAAGGAGGATTTATCGCTTAGTCCTTAAACCTGTTCGCGACCAAATGATACGTTGTTACCAAGGATGACAATGTTTATCGAGCATAGGTCGTTGTGTGCCATATGGGTTGGTTGTTCTCATAACCAAGGAGTGTGGAGATACTGGTATGGCATACAGGTGAGATGTAATGGTACATCTGCACTGAACGTGATCGACTCCGGAGCTATTTCTGCTGTCAAGATTTGCTCCGATGGGATATGGGTATAAATGTCCCTCCGACCTGAGACCGCCACAGTGACTTGCAAGCAACTCACTGCACTTAGGCACTGGACTACCTGAATTTCTAATTCAGTGACGGAAGGCTGCTGGGTGTAGTCAAGTACTTGACTTGTCGGTGCGTGTGTCAAGATGGAATTGACCACTCCAGTTTAGGAGCTGTGTACAGTCGTATTTCAATTTAGCAAAATCTTGGCCAGGGTAGTCCTAGTGAGGAGTCATAGGACTAATTGAGTTGAGCACGATTCGGATGATCTCATCAGGGTTGATAGTTTAACCCTGAGTCATCCTAAACACAGGGATCAAAAGAGATGAATTATACGGTAACCATATTTACGTAGGTTCTGAATGTTGCGATTGCGACTATTCGACCTATCCGGTCGTCGGGTACCATTGCTAGATGGTTACTTCGATTAGTACAGGAATTAGTTCCTGTGCTACCAGCTTAGGTTCGAACCTACAGGGTCACACACATTAGAGGTTCCTTTCTGATCTGATGACTGATTATGAGTCTTATATTTCTGGGACTCTATGATTGAGAATTAAGATTCTCTGATCATGAGTTCCACATATTTTGGGTATCAGGGTCAAAATTTTGAATTTCAAATTTTGAATTTGAAATTTTGAATTTGAAATTTGAACTCTTTGATCAGGGTTTTATATCGATGGTCTCTGATGCCTAATTGCCCATCGGATTCGGACTCAATATTTATGAGAGGTTTAATTAGTGATTTGATCACTAATTAACTCAATTTGATTGAGTAATTATTTTTAGATCAAGTCCAATTGAATTGAAATCAGTTTGGATTGACCCGATTAGGTTAAGAGTTGATCTAATCGCTAAGGTGGCTTAGTCCCTGATTTGATCAGGGGTTAAGTTTAGTTAATTCTTGATTTGATTAGAATTTTATTGATCTTAATTAAGCCTAATTATGTTGGGTTTAATCTAGTCTAATTGTGCTTAACCTATTTTAATTAGGTTGGCTCAATTTGAATCAAACCACCTTGTTTTAAATTCCCTGCGCCACCCAACTTCCTTGAGTCCATTTGAATTCACGAGAAAAAATTTTCTAATGAATTTTTTCCCACGCAAAGCTCTCTCATGCCTACTTTTGTGCACCATATGGATGGATAAAGTTAATTAGTTAACCATTCAAATTCAAAGCGTGTTTGAATTTGAATTGATAACTTATCTCTTTTGCCTTCAAGCTTATCCATCTTGTACGCCACATAATTCATACGAGAAAGAGTTTCTCGTGAAACCTTTCCATGCACAAAGAGTCCACGCCCTTCTCTTCTCATGCCACAAGTGGATAGGGATGAGTTGGTTTTCATTTGAATTCAAATTTGATTTGAATTCAAATGTGTAACCACTTGTCTTTATCCTCTCATGCGGATAAGACACGTTTTGAACTATTTTAAAAAAGATAGGGAGGTGGGGCGTGCGTAGAAAAATTTTGAAAAAGAAAGTGGGGTGTGAGGAAGCCTTGTGCATGAGGTGAAGGTCCAAAACCTTCCGAGAGAAAAAGAAAGAAAAGAAAGAAAATTGGGTGCAGGGTTTTTGGTGTGTACCCTAGGGTTTCTACCTAGGGTTCGGGAAGTGAGATTGGTGTGCCACGAGTGTCGTGAGTCCACCAAATTTTAGGGAGAGATCCATCAACCTCTCAACCAATGATGCAGATGATCTGGAGTATCCGAGGAGTCGGCACACATCGATCGAAGGAGTTCGATCAACATCAACCATCAAAAGGGTGAAATCACGAACTAGCATTCGTAAGGAACCGATCAGACGGGAGCTTCGTGTGGATGATCTACAGAGGCCAGACACTAGTGTGGCTGTGACATGATGATCAGAGCTCTCCGACGGTGATCAGATTGCGGTGATCGACTACCCGCAAAAGGTGATGTGTTCTGAACATAGTACAGTAAAAAAATTATTGTTTCAAATTTGAATTTCAAATTTAAATGCATGCTGTTGTATCATATTTAGATCCTAGTGTAGGGTTAATTAGTATTAATTAATGAGATTAATTAATAATTTCACTATAAAATAGTAATTTTGAAAAAGTTTTAAAATTACCATTTTGCCCCTGCAATAAATTTTCGCTTCACGGGCCTGATCATTTATTGGTCCGATTCACCAAATCAATTCATGTTAATGTTTGGACTTAACCAGATCTTTTTAGTGGAGGCCAAAGCCTACTGATTAGGTTCTGGGGCAAAATTAATTACTAGAAGTTGTTTAGAGAAACAACTGGTTATGAACCAACCCATAGATGCACATGGGTTGACCAATCAAAGTTGGGCTCGTGTGTGGTCTGTGTGGATTCTAGTACCCACTAAGAAATTGAAGTAATTCTTCAAATTGGAGGTTGAGGCTATCAGTTCATAAAAATACTGAGAGAAACTTTAGACTAAAGTCCAAGTCTTTAGTATTAATAATTTATATACTAATAAAGGTCTGGTTTTTCTTTATGCAGCTATGGCCACTACTCTGTCGCTCCGGTCATTATTAGATAATGACAAGCTCATGGGACCTAATTTCGATAGCTGGTATCGAAAATTAAAAATTATCCTTGAGCATGAGCGGATCTTTTATGTAGTAACGGATTCGGCACTTGAGGAGCCAGTCCCGAACGCTAGAGGGGCGGTCCGAGATACTTACCAGAAGTGGCTCAACAACCGCACCACTGTTCAGTACATAATGCTGGTGGCAATGAATGATGAGTTCAGTTGTAGGTTCGAGAACGCCCAGCCGTAGGAGATGCTTCAAATGTTGAACGACTCCTTTGGCATGCCTGTGATGTTGAAAGGTATAAAATTAGTTGTGCCATTTTCAATGCTCGGATGAGGGATGGGGTCTCAGTCACCGATCATGTACTGTACATGATCGAAATGATTGAGCGCCTAAGTAAACTGGGCTTTCCCTTTCACGAGCAGCTCGGTAAGGATGCGATCCTTAATTCTTTACCCAAATCTTTCCTCCTCTTCCTTACTCATTTTTGGATGACAAAGCTTGCAGTGGACTACCACGGCTTGTTGGGGTTGCTACAGAACTTTGAGAAGGATCACCAGCTCCATAAGGAGTCGGTGAATGTTGTGGGAGGGTCTTCTTCTGGTCGTCGACCCTTTAAGAAAGGGAAGAAGAACAAGAAGAAGAAGAACAAGAAGGTGCAGCCGCATGTTGGGACGTCAGCACAAGGTCAGATCAAGAAGCACAAGCCCGACCAGAGCCAGGCGGAGTGCATCTTTTGCAAGAAGCAGGGGCACTGGAAGAGGAACTGTCCTCTATACATTGCCTCTCTGGACCCGAACAGGCCAAAGAAGAAGCAAGGTAATTATATGATAACACCTTGCAACTTTTTCATTTGTGATACTTCTGCCTAGGTATTGGATATCGGAAGCCGTTATCATATCTGTAATTCGATGCAGGGTCTGCAGGTTAGTAGGAGATTTGATAAAGGCGAGAGGTTCCTGAACGTTGGAGATAGAAGCAAAGTTCCAGTTCTAGCTTTAGGAATCATGAACCTTGTAATCAATTCTTGTAATGTAATTCTGAGTGAATGTCACTATTGTCCAAATTTTTTATTAAATATTATTTTTGTAGGCCTTTTGGCCATGAACAGTTATGAATTTTTAATAAAAGAAAATGTTTGCAATATCATTTTGAATGGTGTTACAATGTTTGTTGGACAACTAAATAATGGAATTTACTTACTATCACAGCCTGTTAATGTGGTTCAAACCTCTGGTAAACACCCTAGAATAGATAATATGTCAGAAGTCTACCTTTGGCACTGTAGGCTAAGTCATATCAATAAGAACAGGATAAACAGGTTGGCTCAAGAAGGATTTCTTGAAGTTGGTGATTGTGAATCACTTCCAACCTGTGAGTTCTATCTTCTTGGAAAAATGATCAAGTCACCTTTTACTGGAAAAGGTGAGCGAGCCAGTGAACTCTTGGGTCTGATACATTCTGATGTATGTGGACCCATGAGCTCAAGTGCAAGAGGTGGATATTTCTACTTCATAACCTTCACAAACGACCTATCGAGGTATGGATATGTCTACCTAATGAAGCATAAGTCGGAGTCATTTGAAATATTCAAACTATTCTGAAATGAGGTAGAAAAATAAACTGGGAAGTATATTAAAACTCTTCGATCTGATCGAGGAGGTGAATACCTTTCCAATGAGTTTCTGACATATCTTGGAGAAAATGAGATTTTCTCTCAGTGGACTCCTCTTGGAACACCACAGCATAATGGTGTGTCTGAAAGGAGGAATCAGACCTTGTTGGACATGATTCGATCCATGATGGGGTTTGTTGGTCTGCCGATCTCCCTTTGGGGATATGCACTCGAATCGGCTTGTTACCTTCTAAATAGGGTTTCGAGTAAGTCTGTAACCAAAATGCCATATGAGATGTGGATAGGATGTAAGCTAGTACTCTCGTACCTTAGGGTTTGGGGGTGTCCGACTTATGTTAAATATTTAATTACGGACAAGCTTGGACCTAGGTCTAACAAGTGTTATTTCATAGGATACCCAAAAGAGACCAACGGTAATTATTTCTATCTGGCTGATGAGCAAAAGGTGTTTGTCAGCCTTAAGGCAATCTTTCTAGAACCCTTTTTTGATGGTCCATACATGAAAATAAGGAGGAGGAGCTCAAGAGTTGGGCGCCCCTTATCTTGCCATGTTTAGATAAGCCTTGACTAGGTATTTGACCTAGACAAGGACTCTATCATATCTCTCTTTATAAAATGAGTTTCTTTATGAAGTTTTGGAGAAGATAGAGATTTGAGATACCTTTGGGCCATCCAAAAATCAAACAGAAAACCCTTTGGGTCGTGGAGATATAATAGACACAAGATAGGGTGTTTAGAGAGAGAAACGAGAAGAAGAAGAGGGTTTTCTTCTAGGGTTGTTTGTTTTCATCTCTTTCCTTCCTCCATCTTGAGTTTTCTGAGAGCGTCTCAGATTTGAAACTCCTCCTCCTACTTCTCATCTTTGGAAGAGCCCAAATCAAGAAGAAAGAGGCACCTAATCAACCATCAAAGAAGGATCAGCGCAGTACTAGCATACTGTGCTGATTTTCTGAAGCAGAACTTCTGGTCGAGATTCGTGGGCTCGTATGGATGACTCTTAGAGGCCGAATGCGTGTGCGGCTTGCAACATCATCCTTAAGCCCGGATCAACAAGGTTAGAACGTCTAACTTGCAAGGTAATAGATCTGATCTATTATTTAATACATACATTAGATGTAGTATAGAAACATGTTGATATGATCAACATGTAGTTCATGCTCTATATATTTTAATTTTTAATTTAATGCTATGTAATAATCACATAATAGAATCTTAGATTTAGGGATTCTTTGGTTTTAGAAAATAAATTTTGATTTATTTTAGTCTTCCACTGCATGATCTTGAAAAAATTTCAAGATCTAACCCTGAAACCCTGATCTGGTTCTTTCTATTGATTTTGTTAGGAAATATATCCCAAAAGCCAATCGTCAAGCTGTTGACGGTTGAGCAATCAGGTATTGTAATTGATTTATTAATAAATAAAATATATTTTTGGCATTTTCATCATAAGTCTTCATCTTCTAATGAACTCCGTTGTTATAATGAAGTCCTTAGGGCTATTTAAGTTCGATAAAGAGAGGATTTATCGATTAATCCTTAAAACTATTCATGACCAAATGATAAGCTGTTAATAAGGACGACAGCTTCTATCGAGCATAGGTCACTGTAGGCCATATGGGTTGGTTGTCCTCTTAACCAAGGAGTGTGGAGATACTGGTATGGCATACAGGTGAGATGTAAAGGTACATCATCATTGAACGTGACCAACTCTAGAGCATTCTGCTGTCGAGAATATCTCTGATGGGATATAAGTATAAGTGTCCCTTAGACCTGAGATCGCCTCAGTGACTTGCAAGCAACTCACTGTGCTTTGGTACTAGACTAACTAAATTTTTAATTCAGAGATGGAAGGCTTCTGGGTGCAGTCAAGTACTTACGAAGTTAGAGTGTGATCGAGATGGGATTGGCCACTCCAAGAGTTAGAGAAGAATGAGTCGCTGTATTTCAATTTAGCAAAACCTTGGCCAGGATAATCCATCAGATGGATTTGATATTTTGAAATACAATGTGGACAACCTGATCAGAGTTGACAGTTGAACTCTGAGGTATCCTATGATCATTTTGGTCAAGGGGATGAATTATATGGAAACTATATCCGCATGGATTCTAAGGATGTTGTTCTATACATTCGACCTATCCGACCGTCGGGTACCATTGCTAGATGGTCACTTCGATTGATATAAAAATTTATTTTTATACTATCGGCTTAAGTTTGGACCTATGAGGTCACACACATTAGAGTTCATGATCCGATCGGATGGTTGATCAATGATTAAGAATCATTCTAGGGTTAAATGATCAATACGATTGACATTTAACCCAGTGCAAGTGTTGCAGGAGGATCGATTAGCAATTTGATTGCTAATTGGCTTAATTTGATTAAGCCAATAGATTAAGATTAAGTTTAATTAAATATGATTTAATTAGATTTAGTTTGGACTTGATTGGATCAAGTCCAATTGGTTTATTGGATAAGCCAATTGCAAGGAAAAACTAGTCCTAGTTCAATTAAGATTGGGTCAACCTAATTTCTAATTTGATTAGAAAATTAAATCATATTTAAATCTAATTTAATCTGATTAAATTAGGTTATTAATTGGGTTAAGACTTATTTTAATTGAGTTGATCTAATTTTGGTTTTATTTGCTTTGAGAAACCAAATTAAAACAAGTCATAAGATAGAATCCTCGTAAGACTAGGATTCCACCTTGCGCCACATAACCCCCCCACGCCCTCTCTCTTATTCCACGCCAATCTCTTCTTATTTTGTGTGACAAAAGCCCTCTCCCATGTCTCCCCCATGTCCACAAAAGGTTTTCTCTCTTTTTTCTTACATGGAAGGTGGTTTGGATCAAATCAAAGAGGAATAAGTTTGGATTTCGAATTCTATGAAATAGAGATTTAAAAATCCAAAACTCTTTCAATTTTGCATCGAATTTATCCAAATTTTTTTTAATATTTTTGTGACCTTTAGGGTACACATTGTGTATCCTTTGCTAGTAGTCCATGCATGAAAATAAGGAGGAGGTGCTCAAGAGTTGGGCACCCCTTATCTTGCCATGTTTGGATAAGCCTTGACTAGGTATTTGACCTAGAAAAACACTCTATCATATCTCTCTCTATAAAATGAGTTTATTTATAAAATTTTTGATAAACATAGAGATTTGAGATACCTTTGGGCCATCCAAAAATTAGACAGAAAGACCTTTAGGTCATGCAGATATAATAGACACAAGATAGGGTGTTTAGAGAGAAAAATGAGAAGAAGAAGAGGATCTTCTTCTAGGGTTGTTTGTTTTCATCTCTTCCTTTCCTCCATCTTGAGTTTTCTGAGAGTGTCTCAGATCTGAAACTCTTCCTCCTACTTCTCATCTTTAGAAGAGCCCAAATCAAGAAGAAAGAGGCACCTAATCAACCATCAAAGAAGGATCAGCGCAGTACTAGCATACTGTGCTGATTTCCTGAAGCAAGACTTCTGGTCGAGATTCGTGGGCTCATGTGGATGACTCCTAAAGGCCGGATGTATGTATGGCTTGCAAAATCATCCTCAAGCCCAGATCAGTGAGGTTAGAATGTCTAACTTACGAGGTAATAGATCTGATCTATTGTTTAATACATACATTAGATGTAGTATAGAAACATGTTGATATGATCAACATGTAGTTCATGCTCTATATATTTTAATTTTTGATTTAATGCTATGTAATAATCATATAATAAAATTTTAGATCTAGGAATTCTCTAATTTTAAAAAATAAATTTTAATTTATTTTAGTCTTCTGCTGCATGATCTTGAAAAAGTTTCAAGATCTAACCCTGAAACCCTAGATCTGGTTCCTACAATTGATATCAAAGCCTAGGTTCTTCATTACATGATTATTTATACATTCTTAGATTAGATCTAATTTATAATCTAATTATTAAATCTGAAATTAAAATTTTAGATCAATCACGAACTGCAAGGTTGTCCTGCTGTAAGGTTTATCCTTTACAGTGCAAAGATTGTCCTAGTTCGTATAGATCTGTCTTTAATCATAAATTTATTAGATATGATCTAAATTAAATTTATAATTTATTAAATTTAAAATATATTTAAATATAAAATAAAATCTCTTTGTTAATAATTTTTGTGCAAAGAAATTATTTAAAATTAAAATTGTTTCAATTACATGAATCTGTTTAGATTAGATCTAAAGTAGTTTCATGTTTATTTTACTTGCATCTTGATTATGAATCAAACATGCAATATGGTTGGTAGAATCATATTATAAAATTATTTTATAAATATGAAAATTATTTTTTGAAAAGCCGAACCCAATACTCAACCCAAAACTTAATTAAGAATTAAGAAGTTGTTTTGATTAGGTTCTAGGATTGTGAATTGAAGAACCTAAGACACAAACCATAACACATTGGGTTAATGGGTTAGTGAGAGTTAGGTTCATTAATTGGGTTAGACCTATGGTTAGATTAAAGATGGACTTAATTAGAGAATTGACTAAATCTAATCAATTGTTGTCTTAGATTAGGTCAAAGATTTTCTAGATCAATTACAATAGTTGTAGTTGGTCAAGTCCATGTCTTTAACGAGAACCAAATGGACTTGATTCTTGGCAAAGTGGTCTAGCATGAACTGTTAGGTTGATCTAATCGAAACTAATTAAACCAATTAGTGTCTAAGGTAAACCAGACCGGTGGTTTTTAATTGGGAGCCCGCTTATCTGGCCATTTCTGATGGTGTCTAAGGCAAGCTTTGGCCAACCCTCCCATTGATCGAACTTACCTGACCTCTTGGTGAAATTCTGTTTTAATCGGATCACTTGACTATTCGAGCTGACCCATGTCAGCTAGATAAATCAGTGTGACTGATTTAGGTGCTCCTAGACCAGCCCTTTTAATGGTCTCTCTGAAGTTGACTTGGTGAAGCCAGTGGGAGGATCATGATACGCTGGTTCATCTGACCTCATCCTCTAAATCATTTAAATCCTCTAAAATTATTAGGACCTTAAAATGATAAAGTTATGGAGATAACTGAGTCATAGCCTCCCATTAAGGTGTTTGATAATGAGTCCATTAACTCAATAATCATTGCAGACCCAAAGGCCTGGTGATTGTTGACTAATGGAATTATCACTCATCATATGATGACTTGGAAGGATCTCTCTAATGGTGGTTAGGTGAGCCAACCAAAGTTGGGCTTAATCATTCGTTGGTTAGATACACCAAGTATGGTCATGTTAATGGTTGGACCTAACCGGATCCTTATAGTGGAGGCTAAAGCCTACTGACTAGGTTTCTGGGGCAAAATTAAAATTACTAGAAATTGTTTAGAGAAATAATTGATTATAAACCTACCCTTAGATGTACATGGGTTGGCTAACCAAAGTTGGGCTTGTGTGCAGTCTAAGTGGATTCTAGTACCCACTAAGGAATTAGGATAATTCCTCGAATTGGAGGTAGAGGCTACCAATTTGAATAAAATAGTGGGAGAAACCTTTTGATTAAAGTCCAAATCTTTAGGTTTAATGAATCAATTACTAATTAGGTTATGGTTCTCCTTTGTGCAAATATGGCCACTTTTCTATCGCTCCGATCATTGTTGGACAATGATAAGTTAGTGGGACCCAACTTCGGTAGCTGGTATCGAAAGTTGAAGATAGTCCTGGAGCATGAACGGATCCTATATGTGATAATGGATCCTGCACCTGAGGAGCCAGCTGTCAATGCACATGGAACAGTCAGAGACACTTATCAGAAGTGGCTCAGTGATCGGATCATGGTGCGCTGTATCATGCTGGCTACCATGAGCGACGAGTTTAGTCACAGATTCGAGATGGCTCAGTCAAAGGACATGCTTCAAGTGTTGGAGGATGCCTTTGACATACCTGATGACGTGAAGAGGCACAAGACTAGTTGTGCCATTTTCAATGCCAAAATGCGGGATGGTGCCTCTATCACTGATCATGTATTGTACATGATCGAGCTGATGGAACGATTGAGCAAGCTCGGCTTTTCCTTGCATGAGCAGCTTGGAAAAGATGCAATACTGAACTCACTATCCAAGTCTTATCTCCCATTCCTCACTCATTATAGAATGACAAAGCCTGAAGTAAATTACCATGGGTTACTAAGGTTGCTTCAAAACTTTGAGAAGGATCACCAACTCCACAAGGAGTCGGTGAACTTAGTGGGAGGTTCGTCTT
The DNA here is from genome assembly GCF_000442705.2 of Elaeis guineensis. Taxonomy (NCBI): domain Eukaryota; kingdom Viridiplantae; phylum Streptophyta; class Magnoliopsida; order Arecales; family Arecaceae; genus Elaeis; species Elaeis guineensis. Next base: position 62,982,356 of record NC_025997.2, read on the forward strand.
TTGGTTCTCGACTTTTTAAGAAAGGAAAGAAGAACAAGAAGAAGAAAGTGATGAAGGTGCAAGTTCAGGCTGGGACATCTGTGCAGGGCCAGACCAAAAAGATCAAACCCGATAAGAGTCAAGCTGAATGCTTCTTTTGCAAGAAGCAGGGGCACTGAAAAAGGAACTGTCCCTAGTACATTGCCTCCCTGGATCCGAACAGGCAGAGAAAGTAGCAAGTTGTTGCTGGGCAAGGTATTTATATGATAACTCCTTGCAATTTCTCTATTTGTGATATAACTGACTGGGTATTGGATACCGGTAGCCCTTACCATATTTGCAATTCATTGCAGGGGTTGCAGGTCAATAGAAGATTCGAGCAAGATGAGAGGTTCTTGAATGTTGGAGATGGAAGACCAGTTCCAGTTCTAGCACTAAAAATCTTAAAACTTATATTTGAATCCCATATCGTTGTTCTTAATGATTGTCATTTCTGTCCCAGTTTCTTTTTAAATGTCATTTCTGTAGGCCTTCTGGCTAAAAATGATTATGAAATTTCAATAAAGAAACAAATTTGTAATGTCATTGAGAATGGTGTTACTATTTTCTTTAGACAGTTGAACAATGGTGTGTATATGTTATCACAATCTGCTAATGTAGTCTATTCAACTGGCAAGCACCCTAGATTAGATAATGTGTCAGATATCTACTTATGGCACTGTAGGCTAGGTCATATAAATAAGAACAGAATAAACAGGTTAACTCAAGAGAAAATCTTCAAAGTCAGTGATTGTGAATCACTTCCAACCTGTGAGTCTTGTCTTCTTGGTAAAATGACCAAGTCACCTTTTACTGAAAAAGATGAGAGAGCTACTGAGCTCTTGAGCCTAGTACATACTGATGTATGCGGGCCCATGAGCACAAGTGCTAGAGGTGGATATTTCTACTTCATAACTTTCACGGATGACCTATCTAGATATGGATATGTCTATCTGATGAAACATAAGTCGGATTCATTTGAAATGTTCAAACGATTTCGAAGTGAAGTAGAAAAATAAATTAGAAAAAGTATTAAAACTCTTCGATCTGATCGAGGAGGAGAATATCTTTCTAGTGAGTTTCTCAAATATCTAGGAGAGAATGGGATTTTCTCCTAATGGACTCCTCTAGGAACACCACAGCATAATGGTGTGTCTGAAAGGAGGAATCGGACTCTGTTAGATATGGTCCGATCCATGATAGATTTTGCTAGCTTGCCGATATCCTTCTGGGGATATACACTCGAATCGACTTGTTATCTATTAAATAGGGTTTCAAGTAAGTCTGTAATTAAGACTCCATATGAGATATGGACAGGGTGTAAGCTAGCACTTTCACACCTTAGGGTCTAGGGGTGCCCGGCCTATGTCAAACGATGACTCACAGACAAACTTGGACCTAGGTCTGACAAATGCACATTCATTGGGTACCCCAAAGAGACGAAATGATATTTTTTCTATCATGCTGATCAACAAAAGGTGTTCGTCAGCCTTAAGATAATCTTTTTAGAAAAGGAGTTCCTTGGTGAAAGAACCATTATCTCAAAGGTTGAACTTGATGAAGTTCAACAGGTAGAAGGACCGACACCAATAGCTGAACCTGAGTCAGATTTGATTGGATCAGATTCGGAGCCCAATGTACCTACACCATTAAGATGATCCGATAGAGTACCGCATCAGCTGGACAGATACTATAGTTTCTTGATCCAGGACAGTGATCCCATCGAACTCGATGAGAACGATGAGGATCCGATCACCTATATCGATGCAATGCAGAGATCTGATTTTGAGAAATGGCTTGAAGTCATGAAATTTGAAATGGAGTCCATGAAGGTCAACGATGTATGGACATTGGTTGACCCACCTGAAGGGGTTAAACCCATTGGGTATAAATGGGTCTTCAAAAGGAAGAGAGGCACAGACGGAAAGGTGGAGACTTATAAAGCCTGTCTGGTTGCCAAGAGATATCGTCAACATTATGGTATTGACTATGACGAGATGTTTTCCCCTGTGGCAATGCTCAAATCCATTCGGATAATGCTTGCAATAGCTATCCATCTGGATTATAAGATCTGGCAGATGGATGTAAAGATAGCTTTCCTGAATGGAGAGCTGATCGAAGAGGTGTATATGATACAACCTGAGGGGTTTACATCCACAGATGAGTCCAAGGTGTGCAAGCTTCAGAGATCCATTTATGGATTGAAGCAAGCTTCTCGGAGTTGGAACATGCATTTTGATAAGGTGATCAAAACGTATGGCTTCATTAAGAATGGAGAAGAGCCCTGCATCTATGAATGGGCAAATGGTCCAATTATGGTATATCTTGTCTTGTACGTGGATGACATTCTCTTAATCGGAAATGACATCCCTGCACTACAAAAAATAAAAGTTTGGTTGTTATCACAGTTCTCCATGAAGGACTTGGGTGAAGCATCCTACATCCTATGGATGAAGATCTATAGGGATAGATCTAGAAAGATGCTTGAGTTATCCCAGTCCACGTACAGAGACACTGTGCTGAAGAGGTTCAGCATGAAAAATTCCAAGAAGGGCTATTTACCGATAGGCCATAGAATTTCTCTCCCTAAGAAGGATTGTCCGACAAGTCCTGAAGAGAGAGAGCATATGAGTAGAGTCCCATATGCTTTATGTTGGGAAATGTGTCCCAAAAGTCAATCGTCAAGCTATTGACGGTTAAGCAACCAAGTATTGTAATTGATTTGTTAATAAATAAAATATATTTTTGGTATTTTCATCATAAGTCTTCATCTTCTAATAAACTCCATTGTTATGATGAAGTCCTTAGGGCTATTTAAGTTCGATAAAGAGAGGATTTATCGATTAGTCCTTAAAACTGTTCACGATCAAATGATAAGCTGTTAATAAGGATGATAGCTTCTATCGAGCATAGGTCGTTGTAGGCTATATGGGTTGGTTGTCCTCTTAATCAAAGAGTGTGGAGACACTGGTATGGCATACAGATGAGATATAAAGGTACATCGTCATTAAACATGACCAACTTCAGAGCATTCTACTGTCAAGAATGTCTCTGATGGGATATAGGTATAAGTGTCCCTTAGACCTGAGATCGCCTCAGTGACTTGCAAGCAACTCACTGTGCTTTGGTACTGTACTAACTGAATTTTTAATTCAGGGATAGAAGGATTCTGGGCACAGTCAAGTACTTGTGAAGTCAGAGTGTGATCGAGATGAGATTGACCACTCTAAGAGTTGGAGAAGAATGAGTCACTGTATTTCAATTTAGCAAAACTTTGGCCAGGATAATCCATCAGATGGATTTGATATTTTGAAATACAATGTGGACAACCTGATCAGAGTTGACAGTTAAACTCTGAGATGTCCTATGATCATTTTGGTCAAGGGGATGAATTATATGGAAACTATATCCGCATGGGTTCTAAGGATGTTGTTCAACACATTCGACCTATCCGATCGTCGGGTACCATTGCTAGATGGTCACTTCGATTGGTATAAAAATTTATTTCTATGCTGTCGACTTAGGTTCGAACCTATGAGATCATACACATTAGAGTTCATGATCCGATCGGATGGTTGATCAATGATAAAGAATCGTTCTAGGGTTAAATGATTAATACGATTGACATTGAACCCAATGCAAGTGTTGCAGGAGGATCGATTAGCAATTCGATTGCTAATTGGCTTAATTTGATTAAGCCAATGAGTTGAGATTAAGTCTAATTAAATATAATTTAATTAAATTTAGTTTGGATTTGATTGGATCAAGTCCAATTAGTTTATTGGATACGCCAAGTGCAAGGAAAAACTAGTCCTAGTTCAACTAGGACTTGGGTCAATCTAATTTCTAATTTGATTAAAAAATTAAATCAGATTTAAATATAATTTAATCTGATTAAACTAGGTTCTTAATTGGGTTAAGACTTATTTTAATTGAGTTGATCTAATTTTTGTTTGATTTGGTTTGAGAAATCAAATTAAAATAAGTCATAAGATAGAATCCTAGTAAGACTAGGATTCCATCTTGCGCCACATAACCCCCCCACGTCCTCTCTCTTATTCCATGCCAATCTCCTCTTATTTTATGTAACAAAAGCCCTGTCCCAGGTCTCTCCCACATCTACAAAAGGTGTCCTCTCTTCTTTCTTACATGGAAGGTGGTTTGGATCAAATCAAAGAGGAATAAGTTTGGATTTCGAATTCTATGAGATAGAGTTTTAAAAATCCAAAACTCTTTCAATTTTGTACCGAATTTATCTAAATTTTTTTTGATATTTTTATAGATTTTAGGGTACATATTGTGCACCCTTTGTTGGTGGTCCATGCATGAAAATAAGGAGGAGGTGCTCAAGAGTTGGGCGCCCCTTATCTTGCCATGTTTAGATAAGCCTTGACTAGGTATTTGACCTAGACAAGGACTCTATCATATCTCTCTTTATAAAATGAGTTTCTTTATGAAGTTTTGGAGAAGATAGAGATTTGAGATACCTTTGTGCCATCCAAAAATCAAACAGAAAACCCTTTGGGTCGTGGAGATATAATAGACACAAGATAGGGTGTTTAGAGAAAAAATGAGAAGAAGAAGAGGGTCTTCTTCTAGGGTTGTTTGTTTTCATCTCTTTCCTTCCTCTATCTTGAGTTTTCTGAGAGCGTCTCAGATTTGCAACTCCTCCTCCTACTTCTCATCTTTGGAAGAGCTCAAATCAAGAAGAAGGAGGCACCTGATCAACCATCAAAGAAGGATCAGCGCAGTACTAGCATACTGTGCTGATTTCCTGAAGCAGGACTTCTGGTCGAGATTCGTGGGCTCGTGTGGATGACTCCTAGAGGCCAGATGTATGTGTGGCTTGCAACATCATCCTCAAGCCCAGATCAGTGAGATTAGAACATTTAACTTGTAAGGTAATAGATCTGATCTATTGTTTAATACATACATTAGATGTAGTATAGAAACATGTTGATATGATCAACATGTAGTTCATGCTCTATATATTTTAATTTTTGATTTAATACTATATAATAATCATGTAATAGGATCTTGGATCTAAGGATTCTCTGATTTTAAAAAATAAATTTTGATTTATTTTAGTCTTCCGCTGCATGATCTTGAAAAAGTTTAAAGATCTAATCCTGAAACCCTAGATCTGGTTCCATCAATTGGTATCAGAGCCTAGGTTCTTCATTACATGATTATTTATACATGCTTAGATTATTTCTTAGATTAGATCTAATTTATAATCTGATTATTAAATATAAAATTAAAATTTTAGATCAATTACGAACTGCAAAGTTGTCCTGCTGTAAGGTTTATCCCTTACAGTGCAAAGGTTGTCCTAGTTCATGTAGATCTGTCTTTAATCATAAATTTGTTAGATATGATCTAGATTAAATTTATAATTTATTAGATTTAAAAAGTATTTAAATTTGAAATAAAATCTCTTTGTTAATAATTTTTGTTCAAAAAAATTATTTAAAGTTGAAATTGTTTCAATTACATGAACCTGTTTAGATTAGATCTAAAGTAGTTTCATGTTTATTTCACTTGTATCTTGATTATGAATCAAACATGCAATATGGTTGGTAGAATCATATTATAAAATTATTTTATAAATATAAAAATTATTTTTTGAAAAGCCGAACCAAACCCTCAGCCCAAAACTTAATTAAGAATTAAGAAGTTGTTTCGATTAGGTTCTAGGATTGTAAATTGAAGAACCTAAGACACAAACCATAACACATTGGGTTAATGGGTTAGTGGGAATTAGGTCCATTAATTGGGTTAGACCTATGGTTGGATTAAAGATGGACTTAATTAGAGAATTGACTAAATCTAATCAATTATTGTCTTAGATTAGGTCAAAAATTTTTTAGATCAATTACAATGTTATAGTTGGTCAAGTCCATGTCTTTAACGAGAACCAAATGGATTTGATTCTTGGCTAAGCGGTCTAGCACAAACTGTTAGGTTGATCTAATCAAAACTAATTAAACCAATTGGTGTCTCAGGTAAACCAGACTGGTGGTTTTTAATTGGAAGCCCGCTTACCTGGCCATTTCTGATGGTGTCTAAGACAAGCTTTGGCCGACCCTCCCACTGATCGAACTGAAGCAAAATTTGAGTGCAGGGGTAAAATGGTAATTTTAAAACTTTTTCAAAATTATTATTTTATAGTGGAAATTATTAATTAATCTAATTAATTAACATGTATTTACCCTACACTAGGATCTAAATATGATATACAGCATGCATGCATTTAAATTTGAAATTCAAATTTGAACAGTAAATAATTTACTATTCTGTATTCAGAACACAATATCTTTGTGCGGGTAGTCGATCATCATAATCTGATCACCGTTGGGAGGCTCTGATCACCGCAACATAGCCACATAGCATGTCTGGCCTCTGTGGATCATCCACACGAGGCTCCCGGTCTGATCGGCTCCTTACAAGTGCTAGCTCGTTGTAGAGCCCTTTCGATGGCTGATGCTGATCGAACTCCTTCGATCGATATCTGCCAATTTTATGGATACTCTGGATCATTAGCAAACATGCTTGAGAGGTAGATGATTCTCTCCCTTGAATTTGGTGGGCTCACGACACTCGTAGCTCACTAACTCACTTTCCGAACCCCAGGCTGAAACCCTAGGGAACACACTGAAAACCCTGCACCCAATTTTTTTTTTTTCTTTCTTTTTCTCTCGAAAGGTTTTGGACCTTCACCTCATGCACAAGGCTTCCTCACACCCCACTTTCTTTCTCAAAATTTTTTTACACACGCCCCACTTCCCTATCTCTTTTAAAACAGTTCAAAACGTGTCTTATCCGCGTGAGAGGATAAAGATAAGTGGTTGCACATTTGAATTCAAATCAAATTTAAATTCTAATGCAAACCAACTCATCCCTATCCACTTGGGCATGAGAAGAGAAGGTGAGAGGCTACTTTGTGTGTGGAAAGGTTTCACGAGAAACTCTTTCTCGTGTGAGATATGGGGCGCTAAAGTGGATAAGGTCATGAAGGCGTAAGAGATAAGTTATCCATTCAAATTCAAACACGCTTTGAATTTGAAGGCTAACTAATCAATTTTATCCAAATATTGGTGCACAAGAGTGGGCGTGAGAAGGGCTTTGCATGAGAAAAAATTCACGAGAAATTTCTGTGGGGAAATTCAGTGCAGGGGTAAAATGGTAATTTTAAAACATTTTCAAAATTATGATTTTGACAGTGGAAAAATATTAATTAATCTAATTAATTAACATAAATTTATCCTATACTAGGATCTAAATATGATATATAATATGCATGTATTTAAATTTAAAATTCAAATTTGAACAATAAATAATTTATTGTAATGTGTTCAGAACACAATACTTTTGTGCGGGTAGTAGATCGTCGCAATCTGATCACTGTCGGAAGAGTCTGATCATCACGATACAGCCACACAGTGTGTCTGGCCTCTATGGATCATCCATACAAAGTTTTTGATCTGATCGACTCCTCACGAGTGCTAACTCATTGTAGAGCCCTTTTGACGGCCGATGCTGATCGAACTCCTTCGATCGATATTTATCGATTCTTTGGATGCTCCAGATCATCAACAGATGTGCTTGAGAGAATGTTGAAGATCTCACTGAGATTTTGTGGGCTCACGATAGCTCACTTTGTCATTTCTCGAACCCCAGACTAAAACTCCAGGAAACTCACCGAAAATCTTGCACCCACTTTTCTTTCTTTTCTTTCTTTTTCTCTTGGAAGGATATGGACTTTCTTCTCACGCACAAGACTTCTCACGCCGTAGAATTTTTCTTCAAAAATCTTCTTCTTGCATGCCCCACTCTTCTCCTCCTTTTATAACAACATCAAATGTCTTATCCAAAAGAAAGGATAAAGATGAGTAATTGCACATTTGAATTCAAATCAAATTTTGAATTCAAATGGACACCAACTCATCCCTTATCCCCTAAAGGTGTGAGGCATGGCTTAAATTATGCATGGAGTGATTTCATGAGAAACCTTTTTCTCATGTAATAAATGGGGCATAAAAAAAAGGGATAAGGTGCAAAGATTGATTGCCCATTCAAATTCAAACTTTATTTTGAATTTGAATAGCCAACCAATCATCCTTATCCATTCAAATGGCACATTAAAGTGGGGCATGGAGAGGGCTTGGCATGAGAAAAAAATTCATGAGAAGTTCTTTCTCATGAATTCAAATGGGTGCAATGGAAGTGAGGTGGCGCATGGAGATTGGGTCAAGGTGGTTTAATTATTTAAACCAACCTAATTGAATCAAATAAATTAGATCCAATTAGACTAATTTAAATCTAACTTAATTAAGCTTAATTAGGCTCAATAAAATCTTAATCAAATCAGGATTTGACTAAGCCCAATCCCTGATCATATCAGGAACCAAACTATCTTGACGATTAGGTCAACTCTTAACCTAATCAGGTCAAACCCAACTGAATCCAATTCAATTGGACTTGATCCAAAAATAATTACTCAATTAAATTGAGTTAATTAGTGATCAAATTACTAATTAAACCTCTCAAAAATACTGAGTCCAAATTCGATGGGCAATCGGATATCAGAATTCATCGATATGCAACCCTGATCGAAAAGTCCCAACCAGTGGGACTCTTGACCTCGGTACCCATAATGTGTGGAACTCATGATCAGAGAATCTTGATTCTCGATCATCAAGTCCCAAATATGTAGGATTCTACATCAGCCATCAAATCAGATAGGAACCTCTAATGTGTGTGACCCCGCAAGTTCGAACTTAAGCCAGTAGCACAGGAACCAATTCCTGTACTAATTGAAGTGACCATCTAGCAATGGTACCCAACATCCGGATAGGTCAAAGAGTCACAATCACAATACTCAGAACCTACATAAATATGGTTACTGTATAATTCATCCTTTTGACCCCTGTGTTTAGGATTACTCAGGGTTAAACTGTCAACCCTGATCAGATCATCCGAATCGTGCTCAACTCAAACAGTCCTGTGACTCCTCACAAGGACTACTCTGGCCAAGGTTCTGCTAAGTTGAAACATGACTATACACATCTCCTAAACTGGAGTGGTCAATCCCATCTCGACACACGCACCAACAAGTCAAGTACTTGACTACACCCAGCAGCCTTCCATCACTGAATTAAAAATTCAGGTAGTTCAGTGCCTAAGTGCAGTGAGTTGCTTGCAAGTCACCGTGGCGGTCTCAGGTCGGAGGGATATTTATCCCCATATTCTATTAGAGTAAATCTTGACAGCAGAAATAGCTCCAGAGTCGGTCACGTTCAGTGCAGATGTACCCTTACATCTCACCTGTATGCCATACCAGAGTCTCCACACTCATTGGTTAAGAGGACAACCAATCTATATGGCACACAACGACCTATGCTTGATAAACGTTGTCATCCTTGGTAACAACGTATCATTTGGTCACGAACAGATTTAAGGACTAAACGATAAATCTTCCTTTGTCGAGTCTAAATAGTCCTAAGGACTTCACCACAACATAGGAGTTCATTAGAAGATGAAACATTTTATGATAAAAAATACCAAAATAATTTTTATTAATTCATAATATATGTACAAATACAAAAATGAGCACAACCATCAATAGGCTGACAATTAGCTTTGGGACACTATTCCCAATAATCTCCCACTTGGCCTAAAGCCAATCGGTGCAGTATCTAATACCCATCTTCGACTTATAGTTGTCGAACTCCTTCACTGCAATGGCTTTAGTGAATGGGTCAGCCAGATTCTTCTTTCCGTCGATCTTCTAAAGATCGACGTCACCTCGATCCACAATTTCCCAGATGAGATGGTAGCGGTGCAGAATATGCTTTGTCCGTTGGTGTGCCTTTGGTTCCTTCGTCTGAGCAATGGCTCCAGAGTTGTCACAGTAGAGCAGAACTGGACCAACAAGGGAGGGTGCTACTCCGAGCTCGGTGATGAATTTCCTCAGTCACACCGCTTCTTTGGCAGCATCTGATGCGGTGACATAGTCCGCCTCGCAAACTGAATCAACTGCTGTGTGCTACTTAGAACTTTTTCAGTAGATAGCCCCACCATTAAGGGTAAAAATAAATCCCGACATACTTTTGCTGTCATCATGATCAGACTGAAAACTAGAGTCTGTAAACCCTATAAGTCTCAAGTCCGATTCATCATAAACAAGCCACTGATCTTTAGTATTTCTTAAATACTTCAAGATAGTTTTACCAACCTTCCAGTGATTCTCCCCTGGATCAGATTGGTACCTACTCACTACCCCTAGTGAGTATTCCACATCTGATCGTGTACATATCATGGCGTGTATGATAGATCCCACTGTCTAAGCATATGAAATCCTACCCATACGCTCTCTCTCTTGAGGTGTTGTCAGAAAATCCCTCTTTGAGAGAGAAATTTCATAGCCTATCGAAAGATAGCCTTTCTTGAAATTCTCCATGCTGAACCTCTTCAGCATAGTATCAATGTACGTGGACTGAGATAAACCAAGCAACCTTTTAGATCTATCCCTATAGATCCTCATCCCTAGGATGTAGGAAGCTTCTCCCAGATCCTTCATGGAGAACTGTGACGACAGCCAAATCTTTATTCCCTGTAATGCAGGGACATCATTCTCGATTAAGAGAATGTCATCCACATACAATACAAGAAATACTACTACTGGACCATTAGTCCACTTATAAATGTATGGCTCTTCTCCGTTCTTAACGAAGCCATACGTCTTGATCATCTTATCAAAACGTATGTTCCAACTCCGTGATGCCTGCTTAAGTCCATAAATGGACCTCTGTAGCCTGCACACCTTAGACTCATCTGTGGATGTGAATCCTTCAGGTTGTATCATATACACCTCTTCATCTAGCTCTCCATTTAGGAAAGCTGTCTTCACATCCATCTGCCAGATTTCACAGTCCAGATGGGCAGCTATCGCAAGTATAATCCGAATGGATTTGAGCATTGCCACAGGAGAAAATGTCTCGTCATAGTCTATACCATAACATTGACGATATCCCTTAGCAACCAGATGGGCTTCATAGGTTTTCACCTTTCTGTCTGCGCCTCTCTTCCTCTTGAAGACCCACTTACACCCTATGGGTTTTACTCCTTCAGGTGGGTCAACCAATGTCCACACATCGTTGACCTTCATGGACTCCATTTCGGATTTCATGGCCTCCAACCATTTCTCAGAGTCGAGTCTCTGCATTGCATCCATGTAGGTGATCGGATTCTCATCATTTTCATCAAGTTCGATAGGATCGCCGTCCCGGACCAAGAAACCATAGTATCTGTCCGGTTGACGTGGTACTCTACCAGATCGCCTTAAGGGTGCTTGAACAATGGGCTTCGAATCTGATCTAACCAAATCCGGTTCAGGTTCAGCAACTTGTGTCGATTTTTCCACCTGCTGAACTTCGTCAAATTCGATCTTAGAGGCAACAGTCCCTTCACCAAGGAACTCCTTTTCCAAAAAGATTGCCTTAAGGCTGACAAACACTTTTTGCTCATCAGCTAGGTAGAAGTAATACCCTTTGGTCTCTTTTGGGTACCCTATAAAATTACACTTGTCAGACCTAGGTCCAAGCTTATCCGTAATTAAACGTTTAACATAAGCCGGACACCCCCAAACCCTAAGGTGCGAGAGTACTGGCTTATGTCCTATCCATATCTCATATGGCATTTTGGTTACAGACTTAATCGAAACTCTATTTAGAAGGTAACAAGCCGATTCGAGTGCAAATTCTCAGAGGGAGATCGGCAGACCAGCAAACCCCATCATGGATCGAACCATGTCCAACAAGGTCTGATTCCTTTTTTCAGATACACCATTATGTTGTGGTGTTCCAAGAGGAGTCCACTGAGAGAGAATCCCATTCTTTCCAAGATATGTCAGAAAATCATTGAAAAGGTATTCACCTCCTCGATCAAATCGAAGAGTTTTAATACACTTTTCAGTTTATTTTTCTACCTCATTTCAGAATAGTTTGAACATTTCAAACAACTCCGATTTATGCTTCATTAAATAGACATACCCATACCTCGATAGGTCGTCTGTGAAGGTTATGTAGTAGAAATATCTACCTCTTGCACTTGAGCTCATGGGTCCACATACATCAGAATGTACTAAACCCAAGAGTTCACTGGCTCGCTCACCTTTTTTAGTAAAAGGTGATTTGGTCATTTTACCAAGAAGACAGGACTCACAGGTTGGAAGTGATTCACAATCACCTACTTCAAGAATTCCTTCTTGAGCCAACCTATTTATCCTGTTCTTATTGATATGACCTAGCCTACAGTGTCAAAGATAGACTTCTGACACATTATCTATTCTAGGACGTTTACCAGAGGTTTGAACCACATTAACAGGTTGTGATAGAAAGTAAATTTCATTATTAAGTTGTCCAACAAATATTGTAACACCATTCAAAATGATATTGCAAACATTTTCTTTTATTAAAAATTGATAACCGTTCATGGCCAAAAGGCCTACAAAAATAATATTTAATAAAAAGCTTGGACAATAGTGACATTCACTTAGAATTATATTTCAAGAATTGATTACAAGGTTCATGATTCCTAATGCTAGAACTGGAACTTTGCTTCCATCTCCAACGTTCAGGAATCTATCGCCTTCATCAAATCTCCTACTGACCTGCAGACCCTGCATCGAATTGCAAATATGATAAGGGCTTCCGGTATCCAATACCCAGGCAGTAGTATCACAAATAAAAAAGTTGCAAGGTGTTATCATGTAAGTACCTTGCTTCTTCTTCAGCCTGTTCGGATCTAGGGAGGCAATGTATAGAGGACAGTTCCTCTTCCAGTGCCCCTGCTTCTTGCAAAAGAAGCACTCCGCCTGGCTCTGGTTGGGCTTGCGTTTCTTGGTCTGACCCTGTGCAGACGTCCCAGCATGCAGCTGCACCTTCTTATTATTCTTCTTCTTGTTCTTCTTGTTCCCTTTCTTAAAGGGTCGATGACCAGAAGAAGACCCTCCCACAATATTCACCGACTCCTTATGGAGCTGGTGATCCTTCTCAAAGTTCTGCAGTAACCCCAACAAGTCATGGTAGTTCACTGCAGGCTTTGTCATCTGAAAATGAGTAAAGAAGGGGAGGAAGGACTTAGGCAATAAATTAAGGATCGCATCCTCACCGAGCTGCTCGTGTAGGGGAAAGCCCAGTTTACTTAGGTGCTCAATCATTTCGATCATGTACAGTACATGATCAGTGACTGAGACTCCATCCCTCATCCGAACATTGAAAATGGCACAACTAATTTTGTGCCTTTCAACATCGTTAGGCGTGCCAAAAGAGTCATTCAACATTTGAAGCATCTCCTATGGCTGGGCATTCTCGAACCTGTGACTGAACTCATCATTCATTGCCGCCAGCATAATGAACCGAATGGTGGTGCGATTGTTGAACCACTTCTGATAAGTATCTCGGACCGTCCCTCTAACATTCGGGGCTGGCTCCTCAGATGCTGGATCTGTTACTACATAAAGGATCTGCTCATGCTCAAGGATGATTTTTATTTTTTGATACCAGCTATTGAAATTAGGTCCCATGAGCTTGTCATTATCTAATAAAGACCGGAGGGACAGGGTAGTGGCCATAGCTGCATAAAAGAAAATCAGACCTCTATTAGTACATAAATTATAAATACTAAAGACTTGAACTTTAGTCTAAAGTTTCTCCCAGTATTTTTACAAACTGATAGCCTCAACCTCCAATTCGAAGAATTACTTTAATTCCTTAGTGGGTACTAGAATCCACACAGACTACACGAGCCCAACTTTGGTTGGTCAACCCATGTGCATCTATGGGTAGGTTAATCACCAGTTGTTTCTCTAAACAACTTCTAGTAATTGATTTTGCCCCAGAACCTAATCAGTAGGCTTTGGCCTCCACTGAAAAGATCTGGTTAGGTCCAACCATTAACATGATTTGATTTGGTGAATCGGATCAATAAATGATCAGGCCCGACATTGGCCGGCCAACCTGATCACCATCAGAAAGACTCAAACCAAATTATCATATTATGAATGATAATTCCATTAGCCAATAAGCACCAGGCCTTTGGGCCTCCAATGATTATTAAACTAATAGACTCATTATCACTCACATAATGGGAGGCTATGACTTAGTTATCAATATAACTTAATCATTTTTAGGGACCTAATATTTTTTTTTTTTGAGGATTTTATTAAAGGATAGATGAGAAAAAAATATCCAGCCAATTTCAATCCTCCCACTGACTTCACCAAGTCAAATTAAAAAGGATTTAATTAAAGCTGGCATTAGGAGCACCTAAATCAGTCAAACTGATTTACCTAATGACATGGGTGAGCCCTAATCACCAAGTGATCTAATCAAAACCTAATTCACCAGGTTGGCCAGGTAAGTGAGATCAGTGGTGGGGATAAACCATTAACTCATCAGAGATCAAATCACTGCGAGTAGCTCCCGCTTAAAAACCACTGGTCAAACTACCAAACTTACCTTAGACACCAACCAGTTCATTAGTTTTAATTTGATCAACTTAGTAAATAGGGTTCTACCGCATAGCCATGAATTAAGTCCATCTTGATCTAGTTAAAGACATGGACCCATTTAACTACAACTATTGGAGTTGAGTCTAGAGTATCCTTGACCTAATCTAATTAAATTTTTGATTAGATTTGATCAATTACTCTAATTTAGTCCATTTCTTTAAGCTAACCTTAGGTCTAACCCAATTATGGACCTAATCCATCTAACCCATTGACCCACAAGTTTATACAATTGTCTTATGTCTTAATTCACAATTCTAGACCTACTAGACAACACTTAATTCTTTTAATTAAGTATTTGGGCTGATGGGTCAGGGTTTGGTATTTCGAAAATAATTTTTAAATTTGAAAGATTTTATTTTTTGTTCATCAAATATGTTGACTTATTACACAAATATATCAGCACATTTCATAAATAGCAATCCTATTGCTAATTACATAACAGAAAATAACTCAATCAAAATAAATCATGAATATTTCTTTAGATCTAATCTAACACATTCATGATAAATTTCACAATTGAACCTTTACAATTAATTCCTTTCTCTGCTTCATCTGTGTGGGATATAATTGCAGCGGCACCCCTACCGCCATAGGAGACCCCATCGAAAGGGAGGAGAGGGCCTTTAAACCCTACTTTTCTCCTATGACCGGACGGCCATGGCAACTAACCCAATTTAATTGCTTACTACTTGAATCAAGTATATCTAAATATACCAATTTCAAAATTTAAATTTCAAATTTCAAATTTCAAATTTTAAATTTTAAATTTTAAATTTCAAATAAATTTCAAATTTTTGAATTTCAAATTTTGAATTTCAAATTTTGAATTTTAAATTTTGAATTTCAAATTTGAAATTTCAACCAAATTTCAAATTTCAAATTTTGAATTTCAAATTTTTGAATTTTGAATTTCAAATTTCAAAATTCAAATTTTAAATTTTGAATTTCAAATTTTTGAATTTTCAATTTCGAACAACTTTTAAATTTTAAAATTTTGAATTTTAAATTTTAAATTTAAACTTTTAGATTATAACTTAATCTACGCATGCAAATATATATATCATATCTAAGAACCCGCTCTGATACCATTTTTATGGAGAAATTCAATGCAGGGGTAAAATGATAATTTTAAAACTTTTTCAAAATCATAATTTTACAGTAGAAAAATAATAATTAATCTAATTAATTAAGATAAATTTATCCTACACTAGGATCTAAATATGATATATAGCATGCATGCATTTAAATTTGAAATTCGAATTTGAACAATAAACACTTTATTGTAATGTGTTCAGAACACAATGCCTTTGTGCGGGTAGTAGATCGCCGCAATCTGATCACCGTCGGGAGAGTCTGATCATCGTGATGCAGCCACACAGTGTGTCTAGCCTCTGTGGATCATCCACATGAAGCTCCTGGTATGATCGACTCCTCACGAGTGCTAGCTCGTTGTAGAGCCCTTTTGACGGTCGATGCTGATCGAACTCCTTCGATCGATGTCTGTCGACTCTTTGGATGCTCCAGATCATCAACAGATGTACTTGAGAGGATGTTGAAGATCTTCCTAAAATTTTGTGGGCTCACGACACTCGTAGCTCACTTTCTCACATTCCGAACCCTACGCTAAAACTCCAGGAAACTCACCGGAAACCTTGCACCCACTTTTCTTTCTTTTCTTTCTTTTTCTCTTGGAAGGATATGGACTTCCTTCTCATGCACAAGACTTCTCATGCCTCAAAATTTTTCTCCAAAAATCTTCTTCTTGCACGCCCCACTCTTCTCCTCCTTTTATAACAACGTCAAACGTCTTATCCAAAAGAAAGGATAAAGATGAGTAATTGCACATTTGAATTCAAATCAAATTTTGAATTCAAATGGATGCCAACTCATCCCTTATCCACTAACGGTGTGAGGCATGGCTTAAATTATGCATGGAGTGATTTCATGAGAAATCTTTGTTGCCCAGCTATGCAACCCAAGAGGGGGGGGGGTGAATTGGGTTTTTAAAAAAAATTAAGCTTAACTAATTACTTATGAAAAGTATTTGTTAAAAGCTTGATGAATGAGGAGAAAGACTTTAGTTCAAGATTAATTACCTAAAGCAAGAATGCAAGGATATAATAAAGAAATAAAGAGAAACAATAAAGCACACCACAAACACAAGGATTTATAGTGGTTCGGTGCCAACCTTGCACCTACATCCACTCCCCAAGCTCCTACTTGAGAATTCTAATTCACTATACTTGTATTCAACCCGAATACAAATGTCGAAACCTCCGACACTAGCTATCCCAAGCTAGTCCACTTATTTCTCAGATACAAGCCAACCCAATACACTCCGATTTCAGGTTCGGATCAACCTTCCCTTGTTTTAGAAACCCTCCAAAAATAAGAACAATTACTCACAAAGAGTAAGACAGTTTAGAGCATAAATAAGTACAAGAATAGCTCCTTAAATGAGCGAATATAACATTAAATGCACTTTACTCAAATGAAGAATCCCCTTTTTGATTTCCTCAAGGTGGATGAAGAGTTGAATGAACGCTTGAGGAATAGGTGAGCTTTGATTGAAGGCTTCTTGAAGGCTTTGAAAGAGCTCTTGATCAAGGTTGAAAAGTTGGCTTGAAAAACCCTCTCTTTGAATGCTCTTGAATGCCCTTTTGAACGCTCTTGCTTTTCTCTTTCAAAATCTCTTGTATCTCTCGTGTATATTGTAGATCCCCTTTTTTGTTTTCCACCTTTTGAAACCTTTTCTAGCTTTAAGAAACAAGGAAAAATATTTTAGGCAGAAAAAGAGCCGTTAGAGCATTTAACGTGAGCATTAAAGGTAACTAAAACGGGCAAAAAACTAGCCGTTGTGGATAATTCCCATCGTAGGGGTCGACTCATGAGTCGACTCATGCTTCAGGGATCGACTCATGAGTCGACCTCTGTTGCAAAAACCAGAGATTTGGGTTTCTAGATATTTTGGCCCAAAACAGCAGAAGTCGACTCATGAGTCGACTCATGCCTTGTGGGTCGACTCATGAGTCGACTCACAGGTCGTGCCAAGCCAAAAAACCAGCGTGCCAAGGGAAATTTTAGCGTGCCAAGCAGCTCATTGTGCCATGAGTTGACTCATGAGTCGACTCATGCACTTCAAACATTCATAACTTCAAAAATATAAGTCCAAAAATAATGAAATTTTCACCAATAGATTATAAATCATTTGTTCTACCAAATGATACTATCAAATCAGGATTTTAGTAAAATTATGATTTTGCCCCTGAAGAGCATAAAGACTTTTTCAAATAAAAATATTTGTATCCCTTCAATCTGCTTTGTAATCATCAAAATCAATCTAGGAGCAACAATCTCCCCCTTTTTGATGATGACAAAACACTTGAACAAAAGCATTTATGTGAATGCATTATAGATTTATATGCTTGAAAAAAGTATGATTCTTTTGGCATGTGATATAAATGGTCATATGCAAGAATAGTTTGCCCATTTGCTTAAAGATTTGAAGATATGCTCATTGGATTATGTGATTTTGGTGATAGAGCAGAAAACTTGTTTTTGTTATCAGATCAAGCTGTATTTTGAAAATTTGCTCATTCTCATTTGATTTTAGTTTTAGCATCAGAGCAAAAAATAATTATGTGCTTTAATTGCTTTTGATATAAAAAATAATTATGTGTGCCAAAGCATGTTTAAGAGTTGATTTGGAAAGTGTATTAGATCATTTTGAGTGTAAGATGTATCAGAGCAAGAGAAAAATAAATTTTGCAATGTATCGGAGCAAGAAAAATAATATTACAATGTTATCAGAGAAAAAAAATTTTTAGAATGTATCAGAGCAAGTTAAAAATTTTAAGATGTATCAGAGCAAGTTAAATTTCTTAAGATGTATCAAGGCAAGTTGAATTTCAAAAGATGTATCAAGGTAAATAAAATTTCAAAAGATGTATCAGAGCAAGTTGGAATTTTGAAGTATATCAGAGCATATGTAAATTTTTAAAGCAAATCAGAGCATATGTAAAGAAGTAATTTAAAAGTTACTTATTTGCATTGTACTTAGCATTGTACTTTTGATATTGTTCTTTAAATTCTCCAATTCATTCATTAATTTCTCATAATTTGTAGTTTTGCTTTTGATGGGTTGCTTTTTCTTTAATTGCTGATGGGTTGCTTTTTCTTTAATTGCTCATAATTTATGGTTTTGATGGTTTTGTTTAATTTCTCCCCCTTTTTGACATCATCAAACATGGTTAACTCCTCCTTTTTCTGAAACATTCTTTAATTTCTCTCCCTTTAGAGTTTATCACAGATGTTTGCTCCCCCTTAATACAACAATTATTAACAGCAAACAACAACAAAGAGAAGACAATATTTCAACAAGGAGAATATATATAACCAAAATATGATCGACATCATTACAAAAGGTAGAAATATAAGTAAAAGATGATACCATAAAACCATAATTGTTTCAATACATAGTTCATAATATAAAAGTAAACCAGCTAATTGTCAATACATGGCCCCAAAATACAAATCCTAGAACAAGACACTAACACCTAGGATCTAGTAATGATCATGAGAAGTCATGGATCGGAGTCATCAGATATGGGATGAGAAGCTGATGGATCTCGATCAGAAGTGCATCCTCTACCCCGTCTGCCTCTGGCATGAGCAGGAGAGCGAGATGAACTGGGTGGCTGAGAACGCTGAGAGGCTAAGGACTGAACAGAAAGGGTGAGTCTGATGGAATCAAGTACGTTCAGTGCTCTGAAAATAGACTGAAGTAGAGCAGTGAACTGAGTGGATGCATGCTCACTCGATCCTCGGATCTCTTTCCTCAGTAACTCATATCCACCCTCCAGTGCTCCTCTGAGCCTGCCAGCCTCTGTAGTGAGGTCTGTGACCTCAATAGTGGACTCCTGTGGCTGAGGATGGGCCAAAGCAAGGACTTGCCCCTGCAAGTCAAGAACTCTGCCAGTCAGTCTCCAGACGGTGTCCTCAAGCTGCTGAATCTGGATGGACTGATCTGATATCATCTAAAACACAGTGGATATGTGGGGAGTCATGGTCTGATCAGAAGAAGTGGCTCCTGGTGCAAAAGTAGTACTGCTCCACTGACTAGATAGCAAAGAGGCCACACGCTGTGATATCTACTCGATTTGATCGTCAGCCAGTCTGAACTCTGATTGAGGTGCTCTGCTCTCTGGCTGATACACTGGTGTGGGCATCCTAGTAAACTCTGAAGGGCCAGCCTCTGTATCAGGAATGAACTGGATATTTGGTGATGCTGCCCTGAAGTCATGGATAGGAGATGATGGACCTTCTTCTTCAGCTCTGTCTTCAACTCTGTCTTCAGCTATCTCCTCAGCTCTCTCCTCAGCTCTCTCTTCAGAGCCCTTGATCCAACCACCATCAGTCTTTGTAAATCCCATTCGGTGCAGGGTGTGTTGGTTGAAAGTGTCCACATGAGAGAGCTTAGTAGATGCCTCCCCCTCACAGCTAACTCCAAACCTCCTAAATACTCGAGTAAGGGCCATACCAAAAGGCAAGTGTGCCTTGGATCTATTCAAAGTCTCTCTCATGGCCTCTATCATAAGTGCAGGGAGGTTCAGGGGGGTCTGAGTGATGACATGAAATATGATACAAACATCTCTGCTGAAAAGTAAATCATGCCCACCACTCCTAGGAAAGAAGAGCTTCGTTACCATCTGATGCAGGATCCTCATCTCAATGGACAAAATCTTTGCTTCCAATTTATTTAAACTCCCTGAATAAGTTTCCCGTAGAATAACACTGATTCCCTCTTCTTTTACTGGGAGTTCCATATAAGAGTAACCCTCACTAGGCAAATGAAGTATTTCTCCCAATATACTAGAATCCAAGCAAATATCAATACCCTTGACTGTTGAAGTCACTGACCCATTTCCATAATGTAGATTCTGGTAGAATTCTCTAACTAGGTCAACATAGGTGACTTCCTTAAGGGAGCAGTAGAAACCCCATCCTTGGTTTTTAATCTTGGTTGCAAATGTAAAACCCTCTTTTTCAAAGAACCGAAAATCTATATTCTTCCCGGTTTCAACTTTTCTATTAGATAGAGGATTCTTACTGGGGCTTAGGGAGGATTGAGGGGGACCTTGAGCAGATACTGAAGCTGGAGTGGGAGCAGTGGAAGACTAAGCAGCTTGCCTTTTCTTTCGGATATTTTCTTCAAGCTCACGGACTGACTTTCTTCTTTGGGGAAGCTTCATCTTTGGAGCCATATTCACTACAGTAGCAAGCAAGGAGACTTGGAGGAACAAGTGAATGAGTGGAGGAGGGATCACAAGAGAGTGAAGAGAGATTTTGGTGGAGAAAAGAGGTGGATTTGGGAAGAATGGTGGAGTGCTAGGGCACGCTCCAACCGTGCCAAACAATGGGAGAAAGCACAAAAATCCCTTTCCAAGGTGGCGATTTTTGGTGGAGAGGAGGAGGGAGAAGTGCCTCGAGCTAGATCCTTGGATTTGGAGCAAAAGAAAATGGGGAAGTTGGCTTTTGGAAGGAGGAAGATGAAAGGATGAGTCGGCTCACGAACAGGATCTCGTATAAAAACAATGAGCCCGTGGGAAGTTTGAGGAAATAACAAGTTTGCCATTGAGTCGACTCATGGGGGTCGACTCATGAAGTTCAGAAATTCAA
Organism: Elaeis guineensis; assembly: GCF_000442705.2. Lineage (NCBI taxonomy): Eukaryota > Viridiplantae > Streptophyta > Magnoliopsida > Arecales > Arecaceae > Elaeis > Elaeis guineensis. The sequence goes on from NC_025997.2 coordinate 63,003,627, forward strand.
AAAAAATATGAATAAATTCCAGAAAAATTTAAAATTTTGGGAGAAGGAGTTTTGCTCAAAGATAAGTTTTTAGAATGATAAACTTGAGCTTTTGGGACCAGGATAGATGTTGGAAATTGAGCTCTAAGAATTTTTGACATCAATTCTTGGAAATTGAGAAAAATTTAGGTATATGGATCTAGAATTCCTAGATTTCTCCTAATTTCACAGAATCTATCCTCACTAAGGGCCTTTGTAAAGATATCAGCTAATTGATTTTCAGTGCAAACATATTCAAGAATTATATTTTTGTTTTGAACATGTTCTCTTATAAAATGATGTCTTATTTCAATATGTTTGGATCTTGAGTGTTGAATTGGATTTTTAGATAGATTTATGGCACTTGTGTTATCACATCTTATTGGTATTTCATTAAGTTTGATTCCAAAGTCTTCAAGTTGTTGCTTAATCCACAAGATTTGAGCACAACAACTTCCGGCTGCAATGTATTCGGCCTCAGCCGTAGACAGTGCCACCGAATTTTGTTTCTTGCTAAACCATGAGATTAGGTTAACTCCAAGAAATTGGCAAGTTCCACTTGTGCTTTTTCTATCTAATTTACATCCAGCAAAATCAGCATCTGAATATCCTAATAAATCAATTTGTGAGTCTTTAGAGTACCATAACCCTAGAGTTTGAGTACCATTTAAATATCTAAGGATTCTTTTAACAGCATTCAAATGAGATTCTTTAGGATTAGATTGATATCTAGCACATAAACAAACACTAAACATGATATCAGGCCTACTTGCAGTTAAATATAATAATGAGCCAATCATACCTCTATAGTATTTTAAGTCTACACATTTACCTTCATCATCCTTGTCAAGCTTACATGAGGGACTCATTGGTGTGCCAATTGGTTTGCAGTTCTCCATTCTAAATCTTTAGAGTAGTTCCTTGGTGTACTTGCTTTGGGTGATGGAGATTCCCTCTTTTGATTGTTTGATTTGGAGTCCGAGGAAGAAGGTGAGTTCTCCCATCATGCTCATCTCGAACTCTCCCTGCATAAGCTTAGCAAAGTCTTAACAAAGGGATTCATTAGTAGACCCAAAAATTATGTCATCAACATAAATTTGTATAACTAGCATATCATTTTGATTTCTTTTAATAAAGAGGGTTGTATGTACATTACCTCTTGAAAAACCATTATTTAGTAGAAATTTGCTTAGCCTATCATACCATGCTCTAGGTGCTTGTTTTAATCCATATAAAGCTTTATTTAATCTAAAGACATGATTAGGAAAAGCATGATTTTCAAATCCAGGGGGTTGTTCTACATATACTTCTTCAGCAATATATCCATTTAAAAATGCACTTTTAACATCCATTTGAAATAATTTGAATTTCATAAAGCAAGCATATGCAAGTAGAAGTCTAATAGCTTCTAATCTAGCAACAGGTGCAAAGGTTTCATCAAAATCAATTCCTTCTTCTTGATTATATCCCTTAGCAACCAGTCTTGCTTTATTTCTAATTATATTTCCATGCTCATCTAATTTGTTTCTAAAGACCCATTTTGTGCCAATTATTGAATAATTTTTAGGTCTTGATACTAAGGTCCAAACATTATTTCTTTCAAATTGATTAAGTTCCTCTTGCATTGCATTAATCCAATTATGATCATTTTCAGCTTCTTCAAAAGTTTTAGGTTCAAGATGAGATACAAAAGCACAATGATTAACTACATCTCTAAGTGAAGAACGGGTTTTTACCCCATGCATAGGATCACCAATAATTAGCTCCTTAGGGTGGTTGTGAACATACCTCCATTCCTTGGGTAGGTCATTTGTACCTTGAGGTTGTTCTTGAATTTCTTCACCTCTCTCATCTTGTTTGTCTTCTTGATCCTTGTCTTCTGGAGTTGCTGAATTTTCAGAGTAATCTCCTTCATACCTTCTATTAGTGGATCTGCATCATCAACACCCTCATTCTTCCTTGAAGGAAGATCGTTAGATTCATCAAAAACAACATGTATGGACTCCTCAACTACTAAAGTTCTTTTGTTGAAAACTCTAAATGCTTTACTAGTGGAGGAGTAACCTAGAAAGATTGCTTCATCTGATTTTGCATCAAATTTACCAAGTCTTTCTTTGTCATTATTTAATACAAAACATCGGCAACCAAAAACATGAAAATATGCAATATTTAGTTTTCTTCCTTTCCAAAGTTCATAGGGGGTTTTCTTTAAAAATTGTCTAATCAAAGCACGATTTAAAATGTAACATGCTGTGTTAATTGCTTCCGCCTAAAAATATCTTAGAAGGTTGCTTTCACAAAGTATGGTACGGGCCATTTCTTCTAAGGTTCTGTTTTTCCTTTCAACTACCCCATTCTGTTGGGGTGTCCTAGGAGCAGAGAAGTTATGGCCAATTCTATTTTCATCACAAAAATTTTCAAAGTCTTGATTTTCAAATTTAGTTCCATGATCACTTCTAATATTTTAAATTGAAAACCCTTTTTCATTAGTGACTTTTCGATGAAATTTAGTGAAAATATGAAAAGTTTCATCTTTGTGTGCCAAAAAGAAAACCCAAGTAAAACGAGAGTAATCATCTATAATTACAAAACCATATCATTTTCCTCCTAGACTAGTGGTTCTAGTTGGTCCAAATAAGTCCATATGCAAAAGCTCTAAAGGTCTAGAAGTTGAAACAATGTTTTTGGATTTAAATGAAACTCTAGTTTGTTTACCTAATTGACATGCATCACAAATTCTATCCTTTTCAAAATTCAGTTTTGGCAAACCAAGAACTAATTCTTTCTTAATTAATTTTGAAAGAGAATGCATGCTAATATGTGCAAGTCTACGATGTCACAGCCAACTAGTCTCATTAACTTTAGCATTCAAGGATACTAGGCATTGCATGTCTAATTTGGCTAAATCATTCAAATCTACCATATAAACATTGCCATGCCTATGTCCTATAAATTTAATGCCATCGTTAATAGGACTAGTCACAATGCAAACAGATGATTCAAAAATAACTTTATACCCTTTATCACAAAATTGACTAATGCTAAGTAAGTTATGCTTTAAACCTTTAACTAACAAAACATTTTTAATGTATTTGGAGGGAGTGATACCAATGTTACCTATCCCGATGATCTTTCCTTTGCCATTATCTCCAAAGGTGACCATCCCTCCATCCTTAGCATCAAGCGTGATGAATTGTGATTCATCACCAGTCATGTGTCTCGAGCATCCACTGTCAAGATACCATTTCCTGTTTCCTCCTTGGGATGCTAGACACACCTGCAAGCAAAAGTCAAGTTTCTGTCTTAGGTACCCAAGCTTTCTTGGGTCCTTTTAGGTTAGTCAAAATGGTTCCTTTTGGAACCCATATTTTCTTTATAGTTGTGTTTGCAGATTTGTTAATAAGGCATGTGTATGATTTATGTCCTATTCTACCACATTTGAAACAAGTAATATTTGTAGACTTGTTACTTGAATAATTTACATAAATATTCTTTAGAAATTTTTGTTTCTTCAAGGGATTATAGCCAAGTCCAGCCTTATCATATACAGCTTTTTGATTATCAAAAATCATATTTAGTTTGTTTGAACTTAAGGTGAACTTATCTACTATAGGTTTCAGCTTGTTAATTTCATTCTTTAAGCTTTGATTTTCTTGAATCAAGGTGGATTTTTCAATTGAAAGGTTTTCAGCTTGTTTCACTAAGGACTGATTTTCCAATTTCAGTTCTTTGTTTTTCATCCCTAGTTTCTTTAATTCATCAATTAAATCATAGAATGCTTCATGCAATTCTTCAAAAGTAAATTCACTAGGGGATTCAGAAGTTACCTCATTTTCATGTGCCATAAGGCACAGGTTGGCTTGTTCTGTTGAGGTTTCCTCATCGGAGCTTGAGTCATCACTCGCACTCCAAGTCGCCATCATTGCTTTCTTTTTGAACTTTTTGGGACCTTTCTTCAGTTGTGGACATTCGGATTTGAAATGTCCCGGCTTCTTGCACTCGTAGCATATAAGGGGTTGATCTTTCTCTTTCTCTTTGCTTTGTTCCCCTTTTGTGAATGACTTCTTTCTCATCTCCTGTTTCCTTTTTCTTAGAAACTTCTTAAATCTCCGGATGATGAGTGCCATCTCTTCATATTGTTCTTCATCTTCAGTGTCATCCATTTCATCATCAGGCGAAGCTGTGGATTTGAGGGCAATGGTTCTTTTCTTTTTGACTTCATCCTCTTGATGTTGCTTCATGCTAAGTTCATGAGTCATCAAGGATCCAAGAAGCTCTTCTAGAGGTAGAGTGTTCAAGTCCTTTGCTTCTTGGATGGCAGTCACTTTGGCTTCCCAAGTTCTTGGCAATGACCTGAGAATCTTCCTTACAAGCTCACTGTTAGTATAAGATTTGCCAAGACTCTTCAAACCATTAATTATATCAGTAAAATGAGTAAACATAGCAGTTATGGACTCATCATGCTCCATTTTAAACAATTCATATTTATGCACAAGCATATTTATTTTAGACTCTTTTACTTGATTTGTTTCCTCATGGGTTACTTCTAACCTATCCCATATTTCTTTAGTAGATGCACAAGTAGAAATGCGATTAAATTCATTTGCATCAAGTGCACAATAAAGAACATTCATAGCTTTAGCATTTAATTGTGCCAATTTCTTATCAACCTCATCTCATTCTTTCTCGGGTTTGGTTGACTCCTCACCATCTATAATCTTGGTGAGTGTGTGAGGACCGTTCACTATGATACTCCACATATCATAGTCGAGTGCTTGTATGAATATCTTCATCCGAGCTTTCCAATAGGTGTAATTAAATCCATTGAAAAGTGGAGGTTGGTTGGTAGATTGCCCCTCAGCTAGAGAAGTACCGACATGGGTTGCCATAGATCTTTGGCTCTTTGATTGTTAGATCAAAGAAGGGCTAGAGCACCGGACTCTGATACCACTTGTTGCCCAGCTATGCAACCCAAGAGGGGGGGTGAATTAGGTTTTTAAAAAAATTTAAGCTTAACTAATTACTTATGAAAAAAAATTGTTAAAAGCTTGATGAATGAGGAGAAAGACTTTAGTTCAAGATTAATTACCTAAAGCAAGAATGCAAGGATATAATAAAGAAATAAAGAGAAACAATAAAGCACACCACAAACACAAGGATTTATAGTGGTTCGGTGCCAACCTTGCACCTACATCCACTCCCCAAGCTCCTACTTGAGAATTCCAATTCACTATACTTGTATTCAACCCGAATACAAACGTCGGAACCTCCGACACTAGCTATCCCAAGCTAGTCCACTTGTTTCTCGGGTACAAGCCAACCCAATACACTCCGATTTTAGGTTCGGATCAACCTTCCCTTATTTTGGAAACCCTCCAAAAATAAGAACAATTACTCACAAAGAGTAAGACAGTTTAAAGCATAAATAAGTACAAGAATAGCTCCTTAAATGAGCGAATATAACATTAAATGCACTTTACTCAAATGAAGAATCTCCTTTTTGATTTCCTCAAGGTGGATGAAGAGTTGAATGAATGCTTGAGGAATAGGTGAGCTTTGATTGAAGGCTTCTTGAAGGCTTTGAAAGAGCTCTTGATCAAGGTTGAAAAGTTGGCTTGAAAAACCCTCTCTTTGAATGCTCTTGAATGCCCTTTTGAACGCTCTTGCTTTTCTCTTTCAAAATTTCTTGTATCTCTCATGTATATTGTAGATCCCCTTTTTTGTTTTTCACCTTTTGAAACCTTTTATAGCTTTAAGAAATAAGAGAAAATATTTTAAGCAGAAAAAGAGCCGTTAGAGCATTTAACGTGAGCATTAAAGGTAACTAAAACGGACAAAAATCTAGCCGTTGCGGACAATTCCCGTCGCAGGGGTCGACTCATGAGTCGACTCATGCTTCAGGGGTCGACTCATGAGTCGACCTCTGTTGCAAAAACCAGAGATTTGGGTTTCTGGATATTTTGGCCCAAAACAGCAGAAGTCGACTCATGAGTCGACTCATGCCTTGTGGGTCGACTCATGAGTCGACTCACAGGTCGTGCCAAGCCAAAAAACCAGCGTGCCAAGGGAAATTTTAGCGTGCCAAGCAGCTCATTGTGCCATGAGTTGACTCATGAGTCGACTCATGCACTTCAAACATTCATAACCTCAAAAATATAAGTCCAAAAATAATAAAATTTTCACCAATAGATTACAAATCATTTGTTCTACCAAATGATACTATCAAATCAGGATTTTAGTAAAATTATGATTTTGCCCCTGAAGAGCATAAAGACTTTTTCAAATAAAAATATTTGTATCCCTTCAATCTGCTTTGTAATCATCAAAATCAATCTAGGAGCAACAATCTTTTTCTCATGTAATAAATGGGGCGTAAAAAAAGGGATAAGGCGCAAAGATTGATTGCCCATTCAAATTCAAACTTTATTTTAAATTTGAATGGCCAACCAATCATCCTTATCCATTCAAATGGCACATTAAAGTGGGGCGTGGAGAGGGCTTGGCATGAGAAAAAAATTCATGAGAAGTTTCTTCTCATGAATTCAAATGGGTGCAATGGAAGTGAGGTGGCGCATGGAGATTGGGTCAAGGTGGTTTAATTATTTAAACCAACCTAATTGAACCAAATAAATTAGGTCCAATTAGACTAATTTAAATCCAACTTAATCAGGATTAATTAGGCTTAATAAAATCCTAATCAAATCAAATTAGGAACCAAACCATCTTGACGATTAGGTCAACTCTTAACCTAATCGGGTCAAACCCAACTGAATCCAATTCAATTGGACTTGATCCAAAAATAATTACTCAATCAAATTAAGTTAATTAGTGATCAAATTTCTAATTAAACCTCTCAAAAATACTGAGTCCAAATTCGATGGGCAATCGGACATCAGAATTTATCGATATATAACCCTGATCAAAAAGTCCCAACCAGTGGAACTCTTGACCCCGGTACCCATAATGTGTGGAACTCATATCAGAGAATCCTGATTCTCGATCATCGAGTCTCAAATATGTAGTATTCTATATCAGCCATCAGATCAGATAGGAACCTCTAATGTGTGTGACCCCGCAGGTTTGAACCTAAGCCGGTAGCACAGGAACCAATTCCTGTACTAATCGAAGTGACCATCTAGCAATGGTACCCGATGTCCGGATAGGTCGAAGAGTCACAATCGCAATACTCAGAGCCTACATGAATATGGTTACTGTATAATTCATCCTTTTGACCTCTAATTAGGATGACTCAGGGTTAAACTGTCAACCCTGATCAGATCATCCGAATCGTGCTCAACTCAAACAGTCCTGTGACTCCTCATAAGGACTATCCTGGCCAAGATTTTGCTAAATTGAAATACGACTGTACATAGCTCCTGAACTGGAGTGGTTAATCCCATCTTGATACATGCACTGACAAGTCAAGTACTTGACTACACCCAGCAGCCTTCCATCACTGAATTAAAAATTCAGGTAGTTCAGTGCCTAAGTGCAGTGAGTTGCTTGCAAGTCACCGTGACGGTCTCAGGTCGGAGGGATATTTATACCCATATTCCATCGGAGCAAATCTTGACAGTAGAAATAACTCCAGAGTCGATCATGTTCAGTGCAGATGTACCCTTACATCTCACCTGTATGCCATACCAGAGTCTCCACACTCATTGGTTAAGAGGACAACCAACCTATATGGCACACAATGACCTATGCTTGATAAACATTATCGTCCTTGGTAACAACGTATCATTTGGTCGCGAACAGATTTAAAGACTAAACGATAAATCCTCCTTTGTCGAGTCTAAATAGTCCTAAGGACTTCACCACAACATAGGAGTTCATTAGAAGATGAAACATTTTGTGTTGAAAAATATCAAAATAATTTTTATTAATTCATAATTCATGTACAAATACAAAAATAAGCACAACCGTCAACAGACTGACAATTGGCTTTGGGACACTAATCCCAACAGTTTCTTCTAGTGAATTCAAATGGGCATAGAGATATGTGGTGGCGCAGGGATTGAAATTCAAATGGTGGTTTAATCTTAATTGAACCAACCTAATCAAAATAGGTTAAGCACAATTAGACTAAATTAAACCCAACATAATTAGGCTTAATTAGGCTCAATAAAATTCTAATCAAATCAGGAATTAACTAAGCCCAACCCCTGATCAAATCAGGGACCAAACCATCTCGACGATTAGGTCAACTCTTAAACTAATCGGGTCAAAACCAACTGAATCCAATTCAATTGAACATGATCTAAAAATAATTACTCAACCAAATTGAGTTAATTAATAATTAAATCACTAATTAAACCTCTCATAAATATTGAGTCCAAATTCGATGGGCAATCGGGCATCAAAATTCATCGATATGAAATTCTGATCGAAAGGTCCCAAACTAGTGGGACTCTTGACCCCAGTACCCAAAATGTGTGGGACTCATGATCAGAGAATCCTGATTCTCGACCATAGAGTTTTAGACACATAGGACTCATAGTCCACGAATATTAGGACTCTTCATCAGCCATCAGATCAGATAGGAACCTCTAATGTGTGTGACCCCGCAGGTTCGAACCTAAGCCGGTAGCACAGGAACCAATTCCTGTACTAATCGAAGTGACCATCTAGCAATGGTACCCGATGTTCGGATAGGTCGAATAGTCACAATCGTAATATTCAGAACCTATGTGAATATGGTTATTGTATAATTCATCCCTTTTGACCCCTGTGTTTTGGATGACTAAGGGTTAAACTGTCAACCCTGATTAGATCATCCGAGTCGTGCTCAACTCAAACAATCCTGTGACTCCTCACTAAGACTACCCTGGCCAAGGTTTTACTATATTGAAACACGATTGTACACAGCTCCTGAACTGGAGTGATCAATCCCATCTTGACACACGCACCGACAAGTCAAGTACTTGACTACACCTAGCAACCTTCCATCACTGAATTAGAAATTCAGGTAGTCCAGTGCCTAAGTGCAGTGAGTTGCTTGCAAGTCACCATGGCGGTCTCAGGTTGGAGGGACATTTATACCCATATCCCATCGAAGCAAATCTTGACAGTAGAGATAGCTCCGGAGTCGGTCACGTTCAGTGCAGATGTATCCTCACATCTCACCTATATGCCATACCAGTGTCTCCACACTCCTTGGTTAAGAGGACAACCAACCTATATGGCACACAATGACCTATGCTTGATAAACATTGTTGTCCTTGGTAACAATGTATCATTTGGTCACAAACAGGTTTAAGGACTAAACGATAAATCCTCCTTTGTCGAGTCTAAATAGTCCTAAGGACTTCACCACAACACAGAAGTTCATTAGAAGATGATAATTTGTGATGAAAAAAAAATACCAAAATAACTTTTATTTATTTATGATTTATGTACTAATACAACAAAGAGCACAACCGTCAACAGGCTGACGATTGGCTTTGGGATACTATTTCCAACAATCTCCCACTTGGTCTGAAGCCAATCGATGCAGTATCTAATACCCATCTTCGACTTGAAGTCATCGAACTCCTTCACCGCAATGGCTTTAGTGAATGGGTCGGTCAGGTTCTTCTTCCTGTCGATCTTTTGAAGGTCGATGTCACCTCGATCCATGATTTTTTAGATGAGATAGTAGCGGTGCAGAATATGCTTCGTCTACTAGTGTGCCTTCGGTTCCTTTGCCTGAGCAATGGCTCCAGAGCTGTCACAGTAGAGCAGAACTGGACCAACAAGGGAGAGTGCTACTCTGAGCTCGGTGATGAATTTTCTTAGCCACACCACTTCTTTGGCAGTATCTGATGTAGCGACATACTCCACCTTGCAAACTGAATCAGCCACTGTGTGCTGCTTGGAACTCTTCCAGTAGATAGCCCCACCATTAAGGGCAAAAATAAATCCCGACACACTCTTGCTGTCATTGTGATCAGACTGAAAACTAGAGTCTGTAAACCCTATAAGTCTCAAGTCCGATTCACCATAAACACGCCACTGGTCCTTAGTATTTCTTAAATACTTCAGGATGGTTTTAACAACCTTTCAGTGATTCTCTCCTGGATCAGATTGGTATCTACTCACTACCCCTAGTGAATATGCCACATCTGGTCGTGTACATATCATGGCATACATGATAGATCCCACTACCGAAGCATATAGAATTCTATCCATAGGCTCTCTCTCTTGAGGTATTGTCAGACAATCCCTCTTCGAGAGAAAAATTCCATGGCCTATCGGTAGATAGCCTTTCTTGAAATTCTCCATACTGAACCTTTTCAGCATAGTATCAATGTACGTAGACTAGGATAAGTCAAGCAATCTTTTAGATCTATCTATATAAATCCTCATCCCTAGGATGTAGGAAGCTTCTCCCAGATCCTTCATGGAGAATTGTGACGATAGCCAAATTTTTATTCCCTGTAATGCAGGGATATCATTCTCGATTAAGAGAATGTCATCCACATACAATACAAGAAATACTACTACTGGATCATTAGCCCACTTATAAATGCAGGGCTCTTCTCCGTTATTAACGAAGCCATACGTCTTGATCATCCTATCAAAATGTATATTCCAACTCTGAGATGCCTGCTTAAGTCCATAAATGGACCTCTATAGCCTGCACACCTTAGACTCATCTGTGGATGTGAATCCTTCAGGTTGTATCATACACACCTCTTCGTCCAGCTCTCTGTTTAGGAAAGCTGTCTTCACATCCATCTGCCAAATTTCATTGTCTAGATGGGCAGCTATCGCAAGCATAATCTGAATAGATTTGAGCATTGCCACAGGAGAAAATGTCTTGTCATAGTCTATACTATAACATTGACGATATCCCTTGGCAACCAGATGGGCTTTATAGGTTTCCACCTTTCCGTCTGCGCCCCTCTTCCTCTTGAAGATCCACTTACACCCTATGGGTTTTACTCCTTCGGGTGGGTCAACCAATGTCCACACATCATTGACCTTCATGGACTCTATTTTGGATTTCATGGCCTCTAGCCATTTCTCAGAGTTAGATCTCTGTATTGCATCCATGTAGGTGATCGGATGCTCATCATTTTCATCAAGTTTGATAGGATCTCCATCTCGGATCAAGAAACCATAGTATCTATCCGGTTGACGTGGTACTCTACCAGATCGCCTTAAGGGTGCAGGAACAATGGGCTCCGGATCTGATCTAATCAAATCCGGTTCAGGTTCAGCTACTTGTGTCAGTTTTTCCACCTACCGAACTTTTTCAAGTTCGACCTTAGAGGCAACAGTCCCTTCACCAAGAAACTCTTTTTCTAAAAAGATTGCCTTAAGGCTGACAAACACCTTTTGCTCATTAGCTAGGTAGAAATAATATCCTTTGGTCTCTTTTGGGTACCCTATGAAATTACAGTTGTCAGACCTAGGTCCAAGCTTATCCATAATTAAACGTTTAACATAAGCCGGACACCCCCAAACCCTAAGGTGCGAGAGTACTGGCTTACGTCCTATCCATAACTCATATAGCGTTTTGGTTACAAACTTACTCAGAACCCTATTTAGAAGGTAACCAGCCGATTCGAGCGCATATCTCTAGAGGGAGATCGGCAGACCAGCAAACCCCATTATGGATTGGACCATGTCTATCAAGGTCCGATTTCTCCTTTCAGACACACCATTATGCTGTGGTGTTCCAGGAGGAGTCCACTGAGAGAGAATCTCATTCTTCCCTAAATATATCAAAAACTCATTGGAAAGGTATTCACCTCTTCGATCAGATCGAAGAGTTTTAATATACTTCCTAGTTTATTTTTCTACCTCATTTCGAAATAGTTTGAACATTTCAAACGACTCTGACTTATGCTTCATTAAATAGACATACCCATACCTCGATAGGTCGTCTGTGAAGGTTATGAAGTAGAAATATTCACCTCTTGCACTTGAGCTCATGGGTCCACATACATCAGAATGTACCAGACCCAAGAGTTCACTGGCTCGCTCACCTTTTCCAGTAAAAGGTGACTTGGTCATCTTCCCAAGAAGACAGGACTCACAGGTTGGAAGTGATTCACAATCATCAACTTCAAGAATTCCTTCTTGAGCCAACCTGTTTATCATGTTCTTATTGATATGACCTAGCCTATAGTGCCAAAGATAGACTTCTGACACATTATCTATTTTAGGGCATTTACCGAAGCTTTGAACCATATTAACAGGCTGTGACAGTAAGTAAATTCCATTATCTAGTTGTCTAACAAACATTATAACACCATTCAAAATGATATTGCAAATGTTTCCTTTTATTAAAAATTAATAACCGTACATGACCAAAAGGCCTACAAAAATAATATTTAATAAAAAGCTTGGACAATAGTGACATTCACTTAGAATTATATTACGAGAATTGAATACAAGGTTCATGATTCCTAAAGCTAGAACTGAAACTTTGCTTCCATCTCCAATGTCCAGGAACCTCTCGCCATCATCAAATCTCCTACTGACCTGAAGACCCTGCATCGAATTGCAAATATGATAAGGGCTTCCGGTATCCAATACCCAGGCAGTAGTATCACAAATGAAAATGTTGCAAGGTGTTATCATATAATTACCTTGCCTCTTTTTCGGCCTGTTTGGGTCTAGGGAGGCAATGTATAGAGGACAGTTCCTCTTCCAGTGCCCCTGCTTCTTGCAAAAGAAGCACTCTACCTGGCTCTGGTCGGGCTTGCACTTCTTGGTCTGACCCTGTGTAGATGTCCCAGCACGCGGCTGCACCTTCTTATTCTTCTTCTTCTTGTTCTTTTTTCCTTTCTTAAAGGGTCGACGACCAGAAGAAGACCCTCCCACAACATTCACCGACTCCTTATGGAGCTGGTGGTCCTTCTCAAAGTTCTGCAGCAACCCCAACAAGCCGTGGTAGTTCACTGTAGGCTTTATCATTAAAAAATGAGTAAGGAAGGGGAGGAAGGACTTGGGTAATGAATTAAGGATCGCATCCTTACCGAGCTGCTCATGCAGGGGAAAGCCCAGTTTATTTAGATGTCAATCAGTTCGATCATGTACAGTGCATGATCGGTGACTGAGACCCCATCCCTCATTCGAGCATTGAAAATGGCACAACTAGTTTTGTGCCTTTCAACATCGTCAGGCATGCCAAAGGAGTCGTTCAACATTTGAAGCATCTTCTATGGCTGGGCGTTCTCAAACCTACGGCTGAATTCATCATTCATTACCACCAGCATTATGCACCGAATGATGGTGCGGTCATTGAGCCACTTCTGGTAAGTGTCTCGGACCATGCCTCTAGCGTTCAGGGCTGGCTCCTCTGGTGCCGGATCCATTACTACATAAAGGATCCGCTCATGCTCAAGGATGATTTTTAATTTTCGATACCAGCTATTGAAATTAGATCCCATGAGCTTGTCATTATCTAATAATGACCGGAGCGTTAGGGTAGTGGCCATAGCTGCATAAAGGAAAACCAGACCTCTATTAGTACATGAATTATTAATACTAAAGATTTGGACTTTAGTCTAAAGTTTCTCTCAATATTTTTACGAACTGGTAGCCTCAACTTTCAATTCGAGAAATTACTTTAATTCCTTAGTGGCTACTAGAATCCACACAGACTACACATGAGCCCAACTTTGGTTGGTCAACCCATGTGCATCTATAGATAGGTTCACAACCAGTTGTTTTTCTAAACAACTTCTAGTAATCAATTTTGCCCCAGAACCTAATCAGTAGGCTTTGGCCTCCACTGAAAAGATCTGGTTACGTCCAACCATTAACATGACTTGATTTGGTGAATCGAACCAATAAATGATCAGCCTGACTTTGGCCGGCCAACCTGACCACCATCAGAAAGACTCAAACCAAATTATCATACTATGAATGATAATTCCATTAGTCAATAAGCACCAGGCCTTTGGGCCTCCAATGATTATTAAACTAATGGACTCATTATCACTCACTTAATGAGAGGCTATGACTTAGTTATCACTATAACTTAATCATTTTAGGGACCTAATAATTTTGAGCATTTTATTAAATAAAGGAAGAGAAGAAATTAACCAGTCAATTTCAATCCTCCCACTGACTTCACCAAGTCAGATTAAAAAGGATTTAATTAAAGCTGGCATTACGAGCACCTAAATCAGTCCCACTGATTTACCTAATGACATGGGTGAGCCCTAATCACCAAGTGATCTAATCAAAACCTAACTCATTAGGTTTGCCAGGTAAGTGAGATCAGAGGTGGGGATATGCCATTAACTCATCAGAGATCAAATCAATGCGAGTAGCTCCCACTTAAGAACCACTAGTCAAACTGCCGAACTTACCTTAGACACCAACCAGTTCATTAGTTTTAATTTGATCAACTTAGTAAATAGGGTTCCACCGCGTAGCCATGAATTAAGTCCATCTTAGTCTAGTTAAAGATATGGACCCATTCAACTACAACTATTGAAGTTGATTCTAGAGTATCCTTGACCTAATCTAATTCAACTTTTAATTAGATTTGACCAATTACTCTAATTTAGTCCATTTCTTTAAGCTAACCTTAGGTCTAATCCAATTATGGACCTAGTCCATCTAACTCATTGACCCACAAGTTTATGCAATTGTCTTAGGTCTTAATTCACAATTCTAGACCAACTTGACAACACTTAATTCTTTTAATTAAGTATTTGGGCTGATGGGTCAGGATTTGGCTTTTCGAAAATAATTTTCAAATTTAAAAGATTTTATTTTCTGTTCACCAAATATGTTGACTCATTTCACAAATAGATCAGCACATTTCATAAATAGCAATCCTATTGCTAATTACATAACAGAAAATAACTCAATCAAAATAAATCATGAATATTCCTTTAGATCTAATCTAACACATTCATGATAAATTTTACAATTGAACCTTTACAATTAAGTTCTTTCGCTGCTTCATCTGCATGGGATATAATTGCAGCGGCACCCCTACCGCCATAGGAGACCCCATCGAATGGGAGGAGAGGACCTTTAAACCCTACTTCTCTCCTATGACCGGACGACCATGGCAACCAACCCAATTAGATTACTTGCTACTTGGATCAAGTATATCTAAATATACCAATTTCAAAATTTCAAATTTTAAATTTTAAATTTTAAATTTTAAATTTCAAATTTCAAACAAATTTCAAATTTCAAAATTTTGAATTTCAAATTTTGAATTTTAAATTTTGAATTCAAATTTGAAATTTCAACCAAATTTCAAATTTTAAATTTCAAATTTTGAATTTCAAATTTTTGAATTTTGAATTTGAATTTCAAATTTCAAATTTCAAATTTTAAATTTTGAATTTTAAATGTTTGAATTTTGAATTTCGAACAACTTTCAAAATTCAAATTTTAAATTTTGAATTTCAAATTTTAAATTTAAACTTTTAGATTATAACTTAATCTATGCATGCAAATTCATATATCATATCTTAGAACCTGCTCTGATACCATTTGAAGCAAAATTTGAGTGCAGGGATAAAATGATAATTTTAAAACTTTTTCAAAATTACTATTTTATAGTAGAAATTATTAATTAATCTAATTAATTAATATATATTTATCCTACACTAGGATCTAAATATGATATACAGCATGCATGCATTTAAATTTGAAATTCAAATTTGAACAGTAAATAATTTACTGTTCTGTGTTCAGAACACAATACCTTTGTGCGGGTAGTCGATCACCGCAATCTAATCACCGTCGGGAGACTCTGATCACCGCAACATAGCCACACAGTGTGTCTGGCCTCTGCGGATCATCCACACAAGGCTTTCGATCTGATCGGCTCCTCATGAGTGCTAGCTCGTTGTAGAGCCCTTTCGATGGCTGATGCTGATTGAACTCCTTCGATCGATGTCTACAGATTCCACAAATACTCTAGATCATCAGAAAACATGCTTGAGAGGTAGATGATTCTCTCCCTTGAATTTGGTGGGCTCACAACACTCATAGCTCACTAACTCACTTCCCAAACCCCAGGCTGAAACCCTAGGGAACACACTGAAAACCCTGCGCCCAATTTTTTTTCTTTTCTTTCTTTTTCTCTTGAAAGGTTTTGGACCTTCACCACATGCACAAGGCTTCCTCATGCCCCACTTTCTTTCTCAAAATTTTTCTATGCACGCCCCACTTCCCTATCTCTTTTAAAACAGTTCAAAACGTGTCTTATCCGCGTGAGAGGATAAAGATAAGTGGTTGCACATTTGAATTCAAATCAAATTTGAATTCAAATGCAAACCAACTCATCCCTATCTACTTGGGCATGAGAAGAGAAGGTGCAAGGCTACTTTGTGTGTGGAAAGGTTCACGAGAAACTCTTTCTCGTGTGAGATATGGGGCACTAAAGTGGATAAGGTCATGAAGGTGCAAGAGATAAGTTATCCATTCAAATTCAAACACGCTTTGAAATTGAATGGCTAACTAATCAATTTTATCCAAAGATTGGCACACAAGAGTGGGCATGAGAAGGGCTTTGTGTGAGAGAAAATTCATGAGAAGTTTCTTCTCGTGAATTCAAATGGGCACAGAGATATGAGGTGGCACAGAGATTGAAATTCAAATAGTGGTTTAATCTTAATTGAACCAACCTAGTCAAAATAGGTTAAGCACAATTAGACTAAATTAAACTCAACTTAATTAGGCTTAATTAGGTTCAATAAAATTCTAATCAAATCAGAAATTGACTAAGCCTAACCCCTGATCAAATCAGGGACCAAACCATCTCGACGATTAGGTCAACTCTTAACCTAATCGAGTCAAACCCAACTAAATCCAATTCAATTGAACTTGATCTAAAAATAATTACTCAATCAAATTGAGTTAATTAGTGATCAAATCATAAATTAAATCTCTCATAAATATTGAGTCCAAATCTGATGGGCAATCAGGCATCAAAATTCATCGATACGAAATTCTGATTGAAAAGTCCCAAACCAGTGGGATTCTTGACCCCGGTACCAAAAATGTGTGGGACTCATGATCAGAGAATCCTGATTCTCGATCACAGAGTCTCAGACACATAGGACTCATAGTCCATGAACATTAAGACTCTTCATCAGCCATCAGATCAGATAGGAACCTCTAATGTGTGTGACCCCGCAGGTTCGAACCTAAGTCGGTAGCACAGGAACCAATTTCTGTACTAATCGAAGTGACCATCTAGCAATGGTACCCGATATTCAGATAGGTCGAATAGTCACAATCATAATATTCAGAACCTACGTGAATATGGTTACTGTATAATTCATCCCTTTTGACCCCTGTGTTTAGGATGACTCAGGGTTAAACTATCAACCCTGATTAGATCATCCGAGTCGTGTTCAACTCAAACAGTCCTGTGACTCCTCATTAGGACTACCCTGGCCAAGATTTTGCTAAATTGAAATATGACTGTACATAGCTCCTGAACTGGAGTGGTCAATCCCATCTTGACACATGCACCGACAAGTCAAGTACTTGACTACACCCAGCAACCTTCCATCACTGAATTAGAAATTCAAGTAGTCCAGTGCCTAAGTGCAGTGAGTTACTTGCAAGTCACCATGGCGTTCTTAGGTTGGAGGGACATTTATACCCATATCCCATCGGAGCAAATCTTGACAGCAGAGATAGCTCCGGAGTCGGTCACGTTCAGTGCAGATGTACCCTTATATCTCACCTGTATGCCATACCAGTGTCTCCACACTCTTTGGTTAAGGGGACAACCAACCTATATGGCACACAACAACCTATGCTCGATAAACATTGTTGTCTTTGGTAACAATGTATCATTTGGTCGCGAACAGATTTAAGGACTAAACGACAAATCCTCCTTTATCGAGTCTAAATAGTCTTAAGGACTTCACCACAACACAGGAGTTCATTAGAAGATGATAATTTGTGATGAGAAAAAATTATCAAAATAATTTTTATTTATTTATGATTTATGTACTAATACAACAAAGAGCACAACCGTCAACAGGCTGATGATTGGCTTTGGGACACTATTCCCAACACGAACTTACCTGGCCTCTTGGTGAAATTATGTTTTGATCGGATCACTTGACTATTTGAGCTGACCCATGTCAGCTAGATAAATCAGTGTGACTGATTTAGGTGCTCCTAGACCAGCCCTTTTAATGATCTCCCTTAAGCTGACTTGGTGAAGCCAGTGGGAGAATCATGATACGCTGGTTCATCTGACCTCATCCTCTAAATCATTTAAATTCTCTAAAATTATTAGGTCCTTAAAATGATAAAGTTATGGAGATAACTGAGTCATACCCTCCCATTAAGGTGTTTGATAATGAGTCCATTAACTCAATAATCATTGTAGACCCAAAGGCCTGGTGATTGTTGACTAATGAAATTATCACTCATCATATGACGACTTGGAAGGGTCTCTCTAATGGTGGTTAGGTGAACCAACCAAAGTTGGGCTTAATCATTCATTGGTTAGATGCACCAAGTATGGTCATGTTAATGGTTGGACCTAACCGGATCCTTACAGTGGAGGCCAAAGCCTACTGATTAGGTTTCTGGGGCAAAATTAAAATTACTAAAAATTATTTAGAGAAACAATTGGTTATGAATCTATCGTTAGATGTACATGGGTTGGCCAACCAAAGTTGGGCTTGTGTGCAGTCTAAGTGGATTCTAGTACCCACTAAGGAATTAGGGTAATTTCTCGAATTGGAGGTAGAGGCTACCAATTCGAATAAAATAGTGGGAGAAAACATTTAATTAAAGTCCAAACCTTTAGGTTTAATGAATCAATTACTAATTAGGTTATGATTTTTTTTTATGCAGATATGGCCACTTTCCTATCGCTCCGATCATTGTTGGACAATGATAAGTTGGTGGGATCCAACTTCGATAGCTGGTACCGAAAGTTGAAGATAGTCTTGTTGCATGAATGGATCCTATATGTAATAATGGATCCTGCACTTGAGGAGCCAGCTGCCAATTCACGTGGAACAATCAGAGACACTTACCAGAAGTGGCTCAGTGACCGGACCATGGTGCGCTGTATCATGCTAGCTGCCATGAGTAATGAGTTTAGTCGCAGATTCGAGACAGCTCAGCCAAAGGACATGCTTCAATTGTTGGAGGATGCCTTTGGCACACCCGATGACGTGGAGAGGCACAAGACTAGTTGTGCCATCTTCAACATCAAAAAATAGGATGGTGCCTCTGTCACTGATCATGTATTGTACAAATCGAGCTAATGGAATGATTGAGCAAGCTCGGCTTTCTCTTGCATGAGCAGCTTGGGAAAGATGCAGTACTGAACTCGCTGCCCAAGTCTTATCTCCCATTCCTCACTCATTATAGAATGACAAAGCCTAAAGTAAACTACCATGGGTTACTGGGATTGCTTCAGAACTTTGAGAAGGATCACCAACTCCACAAGGAGTCGGTGAACTTAGTGGGAGGTTCGTCTTCTGATTCTCGACCCTTTAAGAAAGGGAAGAAGAACAAGAAGAAGAAAGTGAAGAAGGTGCAAGTTCAGACTGGGACATCAGTGCAGGGCCAGATCAAATAGATCAAGCCTGATAAGAGTCATTCAATTGTCAAGCACCCTAGATTAGATAGTGTGTCAGATATCTACTTATGGCACTATAGGCTAGGTCATATAAATAAGAACAGAATAAATAGGTTGACTCAAGAGGGAATCCTCGAAGTCAGTAATTGTGAATCAGTTCTAACCTGTGAGTCCTGTCTTCTAGGTAAAATGACCATATCATCTTTTACTGGAAAAGGCGAGAGAGCTACTGAGCTCTTGAGCCTAGTACATACTGATGTATGTGGCCCATGAGCACAAGTGCTAGAGGTAGATATTTCTACTTCATAACTTTCACGGATGACCTATCCAGATATGGATATGTCTATCTGATGAAACATAAGTCGGATTCATTTGAAATGTTCAAATGATTCCGAAGTGAATTAGAAAAATAAACTGGAAAGAGTACTAAAACTCTTCGATCTGACCGAGGAGGAGAATACCTTTCTAGTGAGTTTTTCACATATCTAGGAGAGAATGGGATTCTCTCCCAATGGACTCCTCCAGGAACACAATAGCATAATGGTGTGTCTGAAAGGAGGAATCAGACTCTGTTAGACATGGTCCGATCCATGATGGGTTTTGCTAGCTTGTCGATGTCCTTCTGGGGATATGCACTCGAATCGACCTGTTATCTGTTAAATAGGGTTTCAAGTAAGTTTGTAATTAAGACTCCATATGAGATATGGATAGGGCGTAAGCCAGCACTTTCACACCTTAGGGTCTGGGGGTGCCTGGCCTATGTCAAACGATTAGTCACAGACAAACTTGGACCTAGGTCTGACAAATGCACATTCATTGAGTACCCCAAAGAGATGAAAGAATATTTTTTCTACCATGCTGATGAACAAAAGGTGTTCGTCAGCCTTAAGGCAATCTTTTTAGAAAAGGAGTTCCTTGGTGAAGGAACCATTGCCTCAAAGGTTGAACTTGATGAAGTTCAACAGGTAAAAGTACCAACACCAATAGCTGAACCTGAGTCGGATTTGATTGGATCAGATTCGGAGCCCAATGTACCTGCACCATTAAGACGATCCGATAGAGTACCATGTCAGTCGGACAGATACTACGATTTTTTGGTCCGGGACGGTGATCCCATCGAACTCGATGAGAATGATGAGGATCCGATCACCTATATGGATGCAATGCAGAGACCTGATTCTGAGAAATAGCTTGAAGCCATAAAATCTAAAATAGAGTCCATGAAGGTCAATGATGTATGGACATTGGTTGACCCACCGAAGGGGTTAAACCCATTGGGTGTAAATGAGTCTTCAAAAGGAAGAGGGGCGCAGACGGAAAGGTGGAGACCTATAAAGCCCGTCTGGTTGCCAAGGAATATCGTCAACGTTATGGTATTGACTATGACAAGATATTTTTTGCTGTGGCATTGCTCAAATCCATTCGGATAATGCTTGCAATAGCTGCCCATCTGGATTATGAGATCTGACAGATGGATGTAAAGATAGCTTTCCTGAATGGAGAGCTGACCAAAGAGGTGTATATGATACAACCTGAGGGGTTTACATCCACAGATGAGTCCAAGATGTGCAAGCTTCAGAGATCCATTTATGGATTGAAGCAAGCTTCTCGAAGTTGGAACATGCATTTTGATAAGGTGATCCAAATGTATGGCTTCATTAAGAATGGAGAAGAGCCCTGCATCATAAATGGGCAAATGGTCTAGTTGTGGTATTCTTTGTCTTGTACGTGGATGACATTCTCTTAATCGGGAATGACATCCCCGCACTACAGGGAATAAAAGTTTGGTTGTCATCATAGTTCTCCATGAAGGACTTGGGTGAAGCATCCTACATCCTAGGAATGAAGATCTATAGGGATAGATCTAAAAAGATGCTTGAGTTATCCCAGTCCACGTACATAGATACTGTGCTGAAGAGGTTCAGCATGGAGAATTTCAAGAAGAGCTATCTACCGATAGGCCATGAAATTTCTCTCTCTAAGAAGGATTGTCCGATAAGTCATGAAGAGAGAGAGCGTATGAGTAGAGTCCCATATGCTTCGACCGTGGGATCTATCATATACGCCATGATATGTACAAGACCAGATGTGGCATACTCACTAGGAGTAGTGAGTAGATACCAATCTGATGCTGGAGGAAACCACTGAAAAGTGGTTAAATCCATCCTTAAGTATTTGGGAAATACTAAGGACCAATGGTTGGTTTATGGCGAGTCAGATCTGAAACTTGTGGGGTTCACAGACTCCAACTTTCAATCTGACCATGATAACAGTAGAAGCGTGTTGGGTTATATCTTTACTTTGAATGGTGGAGTCATCTGCTGGAAGAGTTCC
The DNA here is from genome assembly GCF_000442705.2 of Elaeis guineensis. Classification (NCBI taxonomy): domain Eukaryota; kingdom Viridiplantae; phylum Streptophyta; class Magnoliopsida; order Arecales; family Arecaceae; genus Elaeis; species Elaeis guineensis. The sequence goes on from NC_025997.2 coordinate 63,025,513, forward strand.
AAGCAGCATACTGTGGCAGACTCTGTTTGTGAGGTGGAGTACATCGCAGCATCGGATGCCGCGAAGGAAGCTATGTGACTAAGAAAATTCATCACTGAGCTCGGAGTAGTACCCTCCCTCGATGGTCCAGTCTTGCTCTACTGTGACAGCACTGGTGCCATAGTTCAGGCGAAGGAACCCAAAGCACACCAGCAGATGAAGCATATTTTGCACTACTTCCACCTGATCCGGAAGATCGTGGATCGAGGTGACGTCGACCTTCAGAAGATCGACAAAAAGGAGAACCTGATCGACCCCTTCACTAAACCCTGGCAATAAAGGAGTTTGACAACTACAAGTCGAAGATGGATATTAGATACTGTGCCGAGTAGCTTTAGGACAAGTGGGAGTTGTTGAAAAATATGTCTCAAAAGTCAATCATCAAGCTGTTGACGGTTGAGCAACCAAGTATTGTAATTGATTTGTTAATAAATAAAATATATTTTTGGTATTTTCATCATAAGTCTTCATCTTCTAATGAACTCTGTTGTTATGATGAAGTTCATAGGGCTATTTAAGTTCAATAAAGAGAGGATTTATCGATTAGTCTTTAAAACTGTTCACGATCAAATGATAAGCTGTTAATAAGGACGATAGCTTCTATGGGGAGAAAATTCAGTGCAAGGGTAAAATTATAATTTTAAAACTTTTTCAAAATCACTATTTTACAGTAAAAATTATTAATTAATCTAATTAATTAATAAAAATTTATCCTACATTAGGATCTAAATATGATATATAACATGCATGCATTTAAATTTGAAATTCAAATTTGAATAGTAAATACTTTACTATAATGTGTTCAGAACACAATACCTTTGTGTGGGTAGTAGATTGTCGCAATCTGATCACCATCGAGAGAGTCTAATCATCGTGATGCAGCCACACAGTGTGTCTGGCCTCTGTGGATCATCCACACAACGCTCCCGATCTGATCGACTCCTCACGAGTGCTAGCTCGTTGTAGAGCCCTTTCGACGGCCGATGCTGATCAAACTCCTTTGATCGATGTCTGCTGATTTTTTGGATACTTTGAATCATCAGCAGATGTGCTTGAGAGGATGTTGAAGATCTCTCTAAAATTTGGTGGGCTCACGACACTCGTAGCTCACCTTCTCACTTCCCAAACTCTAGGCTGAAACCCTGAAGAACTCACTGAAATCCTGCGCACACTTTTTCTTTCTTTTTCTCTCGGAAGGATATAGACCTTCACCTTGCACACAAGGATTCCTCACGCCCAGATTTTCTCTCCAAAATTTTTCTTGCACATGCCCCACTCTTCTCCTCCTTTTAAAACAATGTCAAATGTCTTATCCACGCGAGAGGATAAAGATGAGTAATTGCACATTTGAATTCAAATCAAATTTTGAATTCAAATGGAAACTAATTTATCACTATCCATTAAGGGCATGAGAAGAGGAGGGTGTGGCTTAATTTGTGCATGAGTGATTTCATGAGAAATATTTTCTCATGTAATAAATGGGGCGCTAAAAGAGGATAAGGTCAAGGTGCTAAGATTGGTTGCTCATTCAAATTCAAATTTTGTTTTGAATTTGAATGGCCAACCAATCATCCTTATCCACTCATTTGGTGCATTAAAGTAGGGCATGAGGAGGGCTTTGCGTGAGGAAAAATTCATGAGAACTTCCTTCTTGTGAATTCAAATGGGCGCGGTGGAAGTGAGGTGAAGCAGGGAGAATGGGTCAAGGTGGTTTTATTATTTAAACCAACCAAATTGAACCAAATAAGTTAGGCCCAATTAGAGTAATTTAAATCCAACTAAATTAGGCTTAATTAGGCTCAATAAAATCCTAATCAAATCAGGGACCAAACCATCTCGACGATTAGGTCAACTCTTAATCTAATCGGGTCAAACCCAACTGAATCCAATTCAATTGGACTTGATCCAAAACAATTACTCAATCAAATTGAGTTAATTAGTGATCAAATCATTAATTAAATCTTTCATAAATATTGAGTCCAAATCTGATGGATAATCGGACATCAGAATTCATCGATATGTAACCCTGATAGAAGTGTCCCAAACCAGTAGGACTCTTGACCCCAGTACCCAAAATGTGTGGGACTCACGATCGGAGAATTCTGATTCTCGATCACAGAGTCCAAGACACGTAGGACTCATGGTCCATGAGCATTAGGACTCTTCATCAGCCATCAGATCAGATAGGAACCTCTAATGTGTGTGACCCCCCAAGTTCGAACCTAAGCCGGTAGCACAGGAACCAATTCCTGTACTAATCGAAGTGACCATCTAGCAATGGTACCGGACGATCGGATAGGTCGAATAGTCACAATCGCAACACTCAGAACCTACGTGAATGTGGTTATTGTATAAGTCATCCTTTTGATCTCTGTGTTTAGGACGACTCAGGGTTAAACTGTCAACCCTGATTAGATCATCCGAATCGTGCTCAACTCAAACAGTCCTATGACTCTTCACAAAGAATACCCTAGCCAAGGTTTTGCTAAATTAAAACACGACTGTACACAGCTCTTGAACTGGAGTGGTTAATCCCATCTTGACACACGCACCGACAAGTCAAGTACTTGACTACACCTAGCAACCTTCCATCACTGAATTAGAAATTCAGATAGTCCAGTGCCTAAGTGCAGTGAGTTGCTTGCAAGTCACCATGGCGGTCTCAGGTCAGAGGGATATTTATACCCATATTCCATCGGAGCAAATCTTGATAGCAGAAATAGCTCCAGAGTTGGTCACGTTCAGTGCAGATGTACCCTTACATCTCACCTGTATGCCATACCAGTGTCTCCACACTCATTGGTTAAGAGGACAACCAACCTATATGGTACACAATGACCTATGCTTGATAAACGTTGTCATCCTTGGTAACAACGTATCATTTGGTCGCGAACAGATTTAAAGACTAAACGACAAATCCTCCTTTGTCGAGTCTAAATAGTCCTAAGGACTTCACCACAACAGAGGAGTTCATTAGAAGATGAAACATTTTGTGATGAAAAATGCCAAAATAATTTTTATTAATTCATAATTCATGTACATATACAAAAATGAGCACAACCGTTAACAGGCTGATGATTGGCTTTGGGATACTATTCCCAACAATCTCCCACTTGGCCTAAAGCCAATCGGTGCAATATCTAATACCCATCTTTGACTTGTAGTTGTCGAACTCTTTCACTGTAATGGTTTTAGTGAATGGGTCGGCCAGGTTCTCCTTTTCGTCGATCTTCTGAAGGTCGACGTCACCTCGATCCATAATTTCTCGGATGAGATGGTGCGGCGCAGAATATGCTTCGTCCATTGGTGTGCCTTGAGTTTTTTCACTTGAGCAATGGCTCCAGAGCTGTCACAGTATAGCAGAACTGGACCAACAAGGGAGGGTGCTACTCCAAGCTCGGTGATGAATTTTTTCAGCCACACCGCTTCTTTGGCAGCATCTGATGCAGCGACATACTCCTCCTCGCAAACAGAATCAGCCACTGTGTCTTGCTTAGAACTCTTCCAGCAGATAGTCCCACCATTAAGGATAAAAATAAATTCCGACACACTTTTGCTGTTCATGATCAGACTGAAAACTAGAGTCTGTAAACCTTATAAGTCTCAAGTTTGATTCACCATAAACAAGCCACTGGTCCTTAGTATTTCTTAAATACTTCAGGATGGTTTTAACAACCTTCCAGTGATTCTCCCCTGGATCAGATTGGTATCTACTCACTACCCCTAGTGAGTATGCCACATCTGGTCGTGTACATGTCATGGCATACATGATAGATCCCACTGCCGAAGCATATGGAATCCTACCCATACGCTCTCTCTCTTGAGGTGTTGTCAGACAATCCCTTTTCGAGAGAAAAATTCCATGGCCTATCAGTAGATAGTCTTTCTTGGAATTCTCCATGCTGAATCTCTTCAGCATAGTATCTATGTACGTAGACTAGGATAAACCAACCAACCTTTTAGATCTATCCCTATAGATCCTCATGTAGGGTTTTAGAGTGGGCATGCACAGTGGAAACATAATGGATTTCAAAATTTTAATAAAGAAATCCTAAATATTAAACCCTTAAACCAGTATCTCCTTGATGATTAACAATCATATATAATATAAATTCAAGATTAAATTTAAGTTATAGAAGAATACTTGCAGCGCTTAATCCAAATTTCGACAGAACCTCCACCAGGCACCCAAGTGTTCGCCCTCCAACGGTGATCCACACATGGCTATGATCAGGACACCAACTCTTTGAGATGATTCCTCCTCCAAAAATTCTCACTCAGAGAATTTTTTTGTACACCAAGACCTCAAGATGCTCTTCCTCTTCTCCTAGCCTTCCTATCCCTACCTTTCTTCTCTCCTTGTCTTCCTTAATTCTCTTCCTAGACTCTTGTCCTAAAATCTGACATGTCCTTTCTATTTTTGGACTTGTCCTAACAAGAGAAGGAAGAGACTAATTGGACAATAGGAAGATGATGTTAGAAAGAAAGGAAGAATTGGACATCTGAATGAATCCAATCCCCCGGCGCACCCCCCTTTAAATACTTAGCGATGGGTTGCCTTCGAGAATTTTTTGCACCCCTTCCACACACCATCTCGCATCCATTAGAAAATCTCACACCTCCTGATGAATACTCATACCTATCTAAAAGTTTTTGACACATGGCAATCATCAGAAAAAAATCCAAGAGACGATTCATGCAGAAGGACTCTTCGAAATATTTTTCTCGATGATTCTCCGATGAGTCGTGCAGCTTCGCATGGCATAATTTTTTTCCACCACCCATCAACGTAATTTTGTCCATCCAATGGCCAAAAATTAAGGCACTAACATGAGAATATCGTGAAAAAAAAATTCAGATTAAAAAGTGGCGTGACAAATGGGTTAGAGTCCTTCACAAGTTGGACTCTTGGTCAGGTGCATGGATCAGGCTGACAGGATTTCCAACTTCAATGAATTTCCACGATTAAACCAGAAGGAATTTTAACTTTAAAAAAATTTTTGATGCTCAAAATAAAAATAGGAATCACCAAAAAATTTATTTCATCATGGAACATAGGATAAGCTCAAGGATGAGGCGTCCCATCTCATGGGATGCGAAAACTATTTCTGCACACAAAAACTGCACCCACGCACAAGAAAAATTCTTGACTCGTGGAGAATTGGTTTCCTAGCTCCAAATTTTTGGAACATGCAAAAAAGGGATGAACCAACTCAAATACAAAATTGATTTGAATTAATTTGGCTTTAAATAGCCCAATCTGGAATCAATTTTAAACCCGATTTGAAACAAGGAGCTAGTTTTTTGCAATATGTGCTAGCATGTCAATTTTGCAAACATGATCTAATCCAATTAGACCCCTGATCAATACCCTTTGTGTGTGACCCATTGGGTTCCACATCTAGCCAGCAATAGGTCTGAGTTCAAGTCGATTTGATTTGATTAGAATTTAATCTAATCGATCTAGATCCAATCGAGCTAACCCGATTTCAGCAATTAGAACTCTTTCTAATTGGTGATTGAATTAAACTCTTTAAGTCGATCAAACCCATAAGATAATATTGACATCTAGCAACGTATCATGTCTACCTGGAAGATATAAAATTTTTGATGGAAATATCAAAAATATCCTTCAGTGGAAAGTTATCGTGCAATTTGATCCTGCGATCTCCTTGCACCCTGAATATGACTCTGGATATGGAATGATATTTTTATTTTACTTTGATCAAAGGCTTCCTGAATCATCAATCGATCAGAATAAGTAGGATGCAATTTTCTCTTACCAAGAGTGATCGATTCCATGTTGACCTGCTCACAACCTCCATACACATTCTACCATATCTAGAACACCCCGTACATGACTAAGTCATGAATGAGTATGAACCAAAAAATATGGATTCATGTATACAAGGTCTATGGTAGTCTGAGGTCAAAGGATTACATGCACAACTCCCACTATAAGAAAACATCTCTTGACAGGTAAGTAAATTCCATAAGATGTTTCTTAAGTCGGATCAATTCAGTGAACTCATTCTCTAATGAGCATCCACTTCCTTGTATTAGTGTCTCACACAAGTGGCATATGAGATCTGCCACCCTCTTCATCGAGCATACATAGAAAGTGCTAATCTATCCGGAACATTGATCTCCTACTCAATGCTCCTATGACTAGGAATATTTTAAATCAAGATTTTTAGGATTTTAGGTCTCATAGGTATGATCTCATCATAACCCTAAACCCATTTTCTTGATTTATGGAGTTCATCATAATCATTACTAAAGTAAGATGCAACATATGATGAAAATATCTTTTATTATTTAAAGAGTCAATACATAAGTCTGAAAGATTATAAGGAAAATCCATCAAAATATAAATTTCGATTGGCTTGTAGGGCATATTCCTTTCAATCTCCCACTAGCACTAAAGCCAATCACCCTTATTTTTTATCCCCATACAATCGAGATAGCGATCGAACTGCTACTGTGGTAGAGCCTTAGTGAATGGGTCTGCTATATTATTCTTTATTTCTACTCATTCAATGACAATATCTTGTCTTTCGATTATTTCACGAACGAGATGGAAGCGTCTTAGAATATGCTTGGATTTATGATAAGACCTTGGTTCCTTTGCTTGAGCAACTGCTCTAGCATTATCACAGTAAAGTGGTACTGGATTTTTAATCTCAAGAACGACACCCAACTCAGTGATGAACTTCTTCATCCAGACAGCTTCCTTGGCGGCTTCATTTACAGCTATATATTCTGCCTCAGTGGTTGAGTCAGCTACAGTCTGCTGCTTGAAACTTTTCCAACTAACAGCTCCACCATTAAGAGTAAAGACATACCCTGAAGTGGACTTACTATCATCAGGGTCTGATTGGAAACTAGAGTCAGAATAACTTTCTAGTTTTAAATCAGATCCTCCATATACTAAAAAAATATCTTTAATCCTTCTTAGGTACTTAAGAATATTTTTCACTGCTTTTCAATGATCTTCTCCTGGATCAGTCTGAAATCTACTAACTATGCCTAAGGCATAAGCGACACCAGGTCTAGTACATAGCATAGCATACATGATCGACCCTACTGCCGAAGCATAGGGAATAGAACTCATTCTATTTCTCTCTTCCGGTGTTTTAGGAGACATCCTTTTAGAGAGATGTATGCCTTGACTCATGGGTAAATAACCTCTTTTACTTCCATCCATGCTAAACCTCTTTGGTACTAAGTCTATGTACCTGGATTGGGACAAGCCTAACATCCTCTTAGATCTATCCCTATAGATCTTTATACCTAGTATATAGGATGCTTCACCCAAATCCTTCATGGAAAACTTACTTGATAGCCATGTCTTGACCGATTGTAACATTGGGATATCATTCCCAATAAGAAGTATGTCATCCACATATAAAACAAAGAAGATAATGGCACTCCCACTAGTCTTCTTGTATACACAAGGTTCATCCACATTTTTGATAAAACCAAACTCTTTGACTGTAACATCAAATCGGATGTTCCAACTCCTCGAGGCCTGTTTTAATCCATAAATAGATTTCTTAAGCTTGCATACCTGATTTTCTCTCCTTTTTGAGACAAACCCTTTTGGCTGAGATATGTAAACCTCTTCCTCAAGATAACCATTAAGGAAGGTGGTCTTCACATCCATTTGCCAAATCTCATAATCATGGTATGCTGCTATTGCAAGCATAATCCGTATAGATTTGAGCATGGCAACAGGTGAAAATGTTTCATCATAATCAATACCCTATTTTTGCCTGAAACCTTTGGCTACTAATCTAGCTTTATAGGTTTCAACTTGGCCATCCACTCCAATCTTTTTCTTATAGACCCATTTGAATCTAATAGGGGTCACACCCTCTGGTGCATCAACCAAAGTCCACACTTGGTTGGAATACATGGAGTCCATTTCGAATTTTATAGCCTCTAGCCATTTGTCTGAGTCCCTTCTCATGATGGCTTTCATATAGGTCAAAGGTTCATCATTCTCAATGATGTGGGCTTCATTATTCTCAATAACGAACCCATACCTCATAGGTGCATTCTGCACCCTATCCGACCTTCGAAGAGGAGGTGTACTTTGTATTTGTACTTTATTAATGGATATTTTTGGTTGAGGATCATCTTGTGCTTGCATTTGTAGGTCTTGAACTTCTCCAAGTTCAATTTTCTTCCCACTGCCTCTTTCTAGGATAAACTCTTTTTCCATAAAAGTGGCATATTTACTGACAAACACCTTATGTTTAGTAGGATGGTAAAAGAGGTATCCTATACTCTCTTTAGGATAACCTACAAACAAGCATTTATCTGCCCTAGCACTTAGCTTATGTCCAAAATTTCTTTTAACATAAGCTGGACAGCCCCATATCTTAAGATACTTAAGATTAGGCTTTTTTTTTCTTCATATCTCATATGGAGTGCTTGGTACAGATTTTGAAGGTACTTTATTCAAGATATAGACAGCAGTTTTTAGGGCATATCCCCAGAAAGAAATTGGCAAATCTGTAAGGCACATCATGGACCGCACCATATCTAATAAAGTGCGATTCCTCCTTTCTGCTATATCATTTAGCTGTGGTGTATAGGGAGGGGTCCATTCTGAGAGAATTTCATTTTCTTTAAGATGATCTAAAAATTCATTGGATAAGTATTCTCCTCCTCGATCAGATCGAAGGATTTTAATACTTTTTTCAGTTTGTTTCTCGACCATACTTTTATACTCTTTAAATTTATCAAAGGTTTCGGACTTGTGTTTCATAAGATACACATATCCAAACCTAGATAAATCATTAGTGAACGTTATAAAATAAGAGTATCCTCCTCTAGCTTCTGTTGTCACAGGACCACATACATCAGTATGTACAAGTCCTAATAACTCACTTGTCCTTTCTCCATGTCCACTAAATGGAGTCTTAGTCATTTTTCCCATAAGACAAGATTCACAAGTACCTAATGATTCATAATCATAAGGATCAAAGAACTCTTCTTTGTATAACTTGTTAATCCTTGTCTCACTTATATGACCAAGTCGACAATGCCAAAGTAAAGTATTATTCAATTCTTCTCTCTTTCGCTTTTTACTTTCATTAATATGGAAAATATTGTCATTAGATAGAATTAGAAGACCATTATTAATAACGCCATGACAGATAATTTCATTAGAAAAAGAAATTGAGCAACTATTGCTCTTTCCATTTATTTCATAACCTCGTTGCAATAGTAACGATACAGAAATAATATTTCTAATGATCTTAGGTATATAATAACAGTTTTCTAGCTCTAAGATCTTTCCAGAAGGTAACTTTAATATATATGTCCCTACAGCCTCTGCTTGGATTGACTCTCCTCCAGTGACGTAGAGCTCGAAGTCACCCTTCTTCAGTACTCTAATGTTCTGCAGCCCCTGCAACGACTTGCAGATATGAGAACCGCAGGCAGTATCCAATACCCAAGAGTCTGAATTGGAAGAACTTAATGACAAAATTATATGTATCTCATACATACCTTTTGGTGCATCGCTTGCACCTGCCTTTATAGTTGCAAGATATAATTTGCAATTTCTTTTCCAGTGTCCTGCCTTGCTACAGTGAAAGCAGGTACCCTGTCCGGAGACTTTCTTCCCCTTCTTCTTCATCTTGCCACCCTAAGGATTCAGTGCTTTCTTTAAATCCTTAAAACCTGACTTCTTCTTAGAGGTTTTACCCACAAGAAGAAGTGGAGCCTTTTCTTTCTTAATATGGCTCTCAGCTGTTTTAAGCATATTTAATAACTCAGGTAAGGAGGTATTCAGTTTGTTCATATGATAGTTCACAACAAACTGAGCGAATGACTCGGGAAGAGATTGCAGGATCAAATCCTGACTTAATTCTCCATCCATCACAAAACCAAGTTGACCCAATCTAGTGATCAGATCAATGACCTTCAAGACATGGTCTTGTACGGATGATCCCTCAGTCATTCTAGCACGGAATAACTACTTAGATATCTCATATCTAGCAGTTCTACTCTATTCTCCATACAACTCTTTAAGATTGAGGAGTATGGATTGAGTATCCATGCTCTCATGCTGCCTCTGCAACTCATTGCTCATAGAGGCCAGTATGATGCACTTGACAGTCAAACTATCATTCTTCCACATCCTGTATGTGGATACCTCCTCTTCTGTGGCATCATCCCCAACCTCTTGTGGTTCAGAGATGTCAAGAATATAGGAGAGTTTCTCCTGAGTGAGTATGATCTTTAAATTCCTCGACCAGTCCACATAATTGGGACCGGTCAACTTGTTGGAATCTAAAATTCCTCGCAATGATAGTGAAGATGCCATTTGTAAAATTTAATCTACAATAATTAAAGAATATTACATAAGCAAACAACTCATATTAACTCATACAATTAAATAAGGTCTTTAGATTTAATTATACCTCTCACTATTTTATCGAACATCATAACCCTCTACTATGATGAACGAGATATATGTTATATTTATCTTAGTGGGATTGAGACCCTAATTCCTCATAATGATCTTGTGTTAACACAACAAACCCTTATGAGTTCATAGGTAGGAAACTCTTTCCAATTGCATCTCATGCAATTTTCAATATTATATCTTGGCCTCTAAAATATTATTAGCCTTGTGTTAACACAACAAGCTATAATATTTTAGTTAAGTTAGACTCTTCATTTCAATACAGTCAAATTCTAATATAACTACTCTTGTGTTAACACAACAAAGCAGTATATTCAAAATTGCCGTAAGCATCTTCTATACACTAGGATTATGTTATATCAATCCTTATGACAAGTCTCATGTTAACACAACAAACTAGCCATAGTTCATGATGTAACATTAACCTAGCATGAAGGAAGGCCCTTAATAGTGTTTTCAACATTAGGGTTTTTCAATATCAAGATCGCTTAATCAAATTGGCCAGGTAAGTAAGGTGGGGGTCCCCCCATTGCTTTCCTTAGACACTAATAAATTGGCCAGGTCAGACAACGGAACCAATTAAAAAATCACCTATAGCACTTTCCTAGACACCAATTGATCAATTGATCGAGAATTGGTTAACCCATAGTTGCATATCACTACCACTTAATATAATTTTCTAATGAGGGCTTTTATTTGGTCTCATGCACATTCTAACTACATAATACCCATTTATGTACCAACATTAAAATTTTCTACATGTGCAAGTGTAACATATGGACATTCATCATCCTAGGACAACCTTGCAGCATAATCCCGTTATGCTAGGACAACCTTATGTCAAGATGATGAAGTGGTGAATGATATATGTATTATTTCATATCATCATATGAAAGCATAAATCATTTTATAGTATAAATCATACTATGGATCACATAAATATTATGTATATATGATTGAACCAAACAAGGCCGGCTCTGATACCACTGTAGGGTTTCAGAGTGGGCATGCACAGTGGAAACATATTGGATTTCAAAATTTTAATAAAGAAATCCTAAATATTAAACTCTTAAACTAGTATCTCCTTGATGATTAATAATCATATATAACATAAATTCAAGATTAAATTTAAGTTATAGAAGAATACCTGCAGCACTTAATCCAAATTTCGACAGAACCTCCACCAGGTGCCCAAGTGTTCGCCCTCCAACGGTGATCCACACAGGGCTATGATCAAGATACCAACTCTTTGAGATGATTCCTCCTCCAAAAATTCTCACTCTGAGAATTTTCTTGTACACCAGGACCTCAAGACGCTCTTCCTCTTCTCCTAGCCTTCCTATCCCTACCTTTCTTCTCTCCTTGTCTTCCTTAATTCTCTTCCTAGACTCTTGTCCTAAAATCGGACTTGTCCTTTCTATTTTTAGACTTGTCCTAACAAGAGAAGGAAGAGACTAATTGGACAATAGGGAGAGGATGTTAGAAAGAAAGGAGAAATTGAAAATCTGAATGAATCCAATCCCCCGGCGCACCCCCCTTTAAATACATAGCAATGGGTTGCCTTCGGGAATTTTTTGCGCCCCTTCCACACGCCATCTCACATCCATCAGAAAATCTCACACCTCTTGATGAATACTCATGTCTATCTGAAAGTTTTTGACACATGGCAATCATCGGGAAAAAATCCAAGAGATGCTTCATGCAGAAGGACTCTTCGGAATATTTTTCTTGATGATTCTCTGATGAGTCACGCAGCTTCGCATGGCATAATTTTTTTCCACCACCCATCAACTTAATTTTGTCTATCCAATGGCCAAAAATTAAGGCATAATATGAGAATGTCGTGGAAAAAAAAATCAGATTAAAAAGTGGCGTGACAAATGGGTTAGAGTCCTTCACAAGTTGGACTCCTGGTCAGGTGCATGGATCAGGCTGACAGGATTTCCAACTTCAACGAATTTCCACGATTAAACCAGAAGGAATTTTAACTTCAAAAAAATTCTTGATGCTCAAAATAAAGTTAGAATCATCCAAAAATTTATTTCATCATATAACATAGGATAAGCTCAAGGATGAGGCATCCCATCTCATGGAATGTGAAAACTGTTTCTGCACACAAAAACTGCACCCATGCACAAGAAAAATTCTTGACTCGTGGAGAATTAGTTTCCTAGCTCCAAATTTTTGGAACATGTAGAAAAGGGCTGAACCAACTCAAATCCAAAATTGATTTGAATTAATATGGGTTTAATTAGCCCAATATGGAATCAATTTTAAACATGATTCGAAATAAGGAGCTAGTTTTTTGCAACATGTGCTAGCATATCAATTTTGCAAACATGATCTAATCCAATTAGACCCCTGATCAATACCCTTTGTGTGTGACCCATTGGGTTCCACATCTAGCCAGAAATAGATCTGAGTTCAAGTCGATTTGATTTGATTAGAATTTAATCTAACCGATCTGATCCAATCGAGCTAACCCGATTTCAGCAATTAGAACTCTTTCTAATTGGTGATTGAATTAAACTCTTTAATTCGATCAAACCCATAAGACAAGATTGATGTCTAGCAATGTATCATGTCTACCTGGAAGATATAAAATTTTTGATAGAAATACCAAAAATATCCTTCAGTGGAAAGTTATCGTGCAATTTGATCCTGCGATCTCCCTGCACCACGAATATGACTCTGGATATGGAATGATGTCAAATCCAATATCATACTCATATTTCTCTCAATCTTATATGATGATTCAATTAATAAAATATTAGAAACTCTTTTTAATTTTTATTTTGCTTTGATCAAAGGCTTCTTGAATCATCAATCGATCAGAACAAGTAGGATGCGATTTTCTCTTACCAGGAGTGATCGATTCCATGTTGACCTACTCACAACCTCCATACACATTCTACCATATCTAGAACATCCCATACATGACTAAGTCATAAATGAGTATGAACCAAAAAATATGGATTCATGTATACAAGATTCTATGGTAGTCTCAGGTCAAAGGATTACATGCACAACTCCCACTATAAGAAAACATCTCTTGACAGGTAAGTAAATTCCATAAGATGTTTCTTAAGTCAGATCAATTCAGTGAACTCATTCTCTAATGAGCACCCACTTTCTTGTATTAGTATCTCACACAAGTGGCATATGAGATCTGCCACCCTCTTCATCGAGCATACATAGAAAGTGCTAATCTATCCGAAACATTGATCTCCTACTCAATGCTCCAATGACTAGGAATATTCTAAATCAGGATTTTTAGGATTTTAGGTCTCATAGGTATGATCTCATCATAACCCTAAACCCATTTTCCTGATTTATGGAGTTCATCATAATCATTACTAAAGTAAGATGCAACATATGATGAAAATGCCTTTTATTATTTAAAGAGTCAATACATAAGTCTAAAAGATTATAAGGAAAACCCATCAAAATATAAATTTTGATTGGCTTGTAGGGCATATTCCTTTCACCTCATCCCTAGGATGTAGGAAGCTTCTCCCAAATCCTTCATGGAGAACTGTGATGATAGTCAAATCTTTATTCTCTATAATACAGGGACATCATTTTCGATTAAGAGAATATCATCCACATACAATACAAGAAATACCACTACTGGACCATTAGCCCACTTATAAATGCAGGGCTCTTCTCCGTTCTTAATGAAGCCATACGTCTTGATCATCCTATCAAAATATATGTTCCAACTCCAGGATGCCTGCTTAAGTCCATAAATAGACCTCTATAGTCTGCACACCTTAGACTCATCAGTGGATGTAAATCTTTCAGGTTGTATCATATACACCTCTTCATCCAGCTCTCCATTTAGAAAAGCTATTTTCACATCCATTTGCCAGATTTCATAGTCCAGATGGGCAGCTATCACAAGCATAATTTGAATGGATTTGAGCATTGCCACAGGAGAAAACATCTCGTCATAGTCTATACTATAACGTTGATGATATCCCTTGGCAACCAGACGGGCTTTATAGGTTTCCACCTTTCCGTCTGCACCCCTCTTCCTCTTGAAGACCCACTTACACCCTATGGATTTTACTCCTTCGGGTGGGTCAACCAATGTCCACACATCATTGACCTTCATGGACTCCATTTCGGATTTCATGGCCTCTAGCCATTTCTCAAAGTCGGGTCTCTGCATTGCATCCATGTAGGTAATCGAATCCTCATCGTTTTCATCAAGTTTGATAGGATCATCGTCCCAGACCAAGAAACCATAGTATCTGTCTGATTGATGTGGTACTCTACCAGATCGCCTCAAGGGTGCTTGAACAATGGGCTCCGAATCTGATCTAATCAAATCCGGTTCAGGTTCAGCAACTTGTGTCAGTTTTTTCACCTGTCGAACTTCGTCAAGTTTGACCTTAGAGGCAATAGTCCCTTCATCAAGGAACTCCTTTTCCAAAAAGATTGCCTTAAGTCTGACAAACACCTTTTGCTCATCAGCCAGGTAGAAATAATATCCTTTGGTCTCTTTTGGGTATCCTATAAAATTACACTTGTCAGACCTAGGTCCTAGCTTGTCCGTAATTAAATGTTTAACATAAATCGGACACCCCCAAACCCTAAGATGCAAGAGTACTGGCTTACGTCCTATCCATATCTCATATGACGTTTTGGTTACAGACTTACTCGGAACTCTATTTAGAAGATAACAAGCCAATTCGAGTGCATATCCCCAGAAGGAGATCGGCAGACCAGCAAACCCCATCATGGATCGAACCATGTCCAACAAGGTCCGATTTCTTCTTTCAGATACACCATTATGCTGTGGTGTTCCAGGAGGAGTCCATTGAGAGAGAATCCCATTCTCTCCAAGATATGTCAGAAACTCAATGGAAAGATATTCACCTCCTCGATCAGATCAAAGAGTTTTAATACACTTTCCAGTTTATTTTTCTACCTCATTTCAGAATAGTTTGAACATTTCAAATGACTCTGACTTATGCTTCATTAAATAGACATACCCATACCTCGATAGATCGTCTGTGAAGGTTATGAAGTAGAAATATCCACCTCTTGCACTTGAGCTCATGGGTCCACATACATCAGAATGTACCAGACCCAAGAGTTCACTAGCTCGCTCACCTTTTCCAGTAAAAGGTGACTTGATCATTTTACCAAGAAGATAGAACTCATAGGTTGGAAGTGATTCACAGTCACCTACTTCAAGAATTCCTTCTTGAGCCAACCTGTTTATCCTATTCTTATTGATATGACCTAGCCTACAGTGCCAAAGGTAGACTTCTAACACATTATCCATTCTAGGGCATTTACTGGAGGTTTGAAACACATTAACAGGTGGTGATAGAAAGTAAATTCCATTATAAAGTTATCCAATAAACATTGTAACACCATTCAAAATGATATTACAAATATTTCTTTTTATTAAAAATTGATAACCGTTCATGGCCAAAAGGCCTATAGAAATAATATTTAATAAAAAGCTTGGACAATAGTGACATTCACTCAAAATTATATTTTGAGAATTGATTACAAGGTTCATGATTCCTAATGCTAGAACTGAAACTTTGCTTCCATCTCCAACGTTCAGGAATCTCTCGCCTTCATCAAATCTCCTACTGACCTGCAGACATTGCACCGAATTGCAAATATGATAAGGGCTTCCGATATCCAATACCCAGGCAATAGTATCACAAATGAAAAAGTTGCAAGGTGTTATCATATAAGTACCTTGCTTCTTCTTTGGCCTGTTCGGATCCAGTGAGGCAATGTATAGAGGACAGTTCCTCTTCCAGTGCCCTTACTTCTTGCAAAAGAAGCACTCCGCCTGGCTCTCGTCAGGCTTGCACTTCTTGGTCTGATCCTGTGCAGACATCCCAGCATGCGGCTGCACCTTTTTATTCTTCTTCTTCATGTTCTTCTTTCCTTTCTTAAAGGGTCGACGACCAGAAGAAGACCCTCCCACAATATTTACTGACTCCTTATGAAGCTGGTGGTCCTTCTCAAAGTTCTGCAGCAACCCCAACAAGCTGTGGTAGTTCACTGCAGGCTTTGTCATTCGAAAATGAGTAAGGAAGGGAAGGAAGGACTGGGCAGAGAATTAAGATCGCATCCTTATCGAGCTGCTCGTGCAAGGAAAAACCCAGTTTACTTAGGTGCTCAATCATTTCGATAATGTACAATACATGATCAGTGACTGAGGTTCCATCCCTCATCCGAGCATTGAAAATGGCACAACTAGTTTTGTACCTTTCAACATCATCAGGCGTGCCAAAAGAGTCGTTCAACATTTGAAGCATCTCCTGTGGCTGGGTGTTCTCGAACCTGCAACTGAACTCATCATTCATTGCCTCCAGCATTATGCACCGGACGTTGGTGCGGTCATTGAGCCACTTCTGGTAAGTGTCTCGGACCATCCCTCTAGCATTCAGGGCTAGCTCCTCAGGTGCCGGATCCGTTACTACATAAAGGATCCACTCATGCTCAAGGATGATTTTTAATTTTCGATACCAACTATCGAAATTAGGTCCCATGAGCTTGTCATTATCTAATAATGACTGGAGCGACAGGGTAGTGGCCATAGCTGCATAAAGGAAAACTAGACCTATATAAGTACATAAATTATTAATACTAAAGACTTGGATTTTAGTCTAAAGTTTCTCCTAGTATTTTTACGAATTGGTAGCCTCAACCTCCAATTCGAAAAATTACTTTAATTCCTTAGTGGGTACTAGAATTCACACAGACTACACACGAGTCCAACTTTGGTTGGTCAACCCATGTGCATCTATGGTAGGTTCATAACCAGTTGTTTCTCTAAACAACTTCTAGTAATTAATTTTACCCCAAAACCTAATCAGTAGGCTTTGGCCTCCACTGAAAAAATCTGGTTAGGTCCAACCATTAACATGATTTGATTTGGTGAATCGGACCAATAAATGATCAAGCCCGACTTTGGTCGGCCAACCTAACCACCATCAGAAAGACTCAAACCAAATTATCATACTATGAATGATAATTCCATTAGTCAATAAGCACCAGGCCTTTGGGCCTCCAATGATTATTAAACTAATGGACTCATTATCACTCACTTAATAGGAAGCTATGACTTAGTTATCAATATAACTTAATCATTTTTAGGACCTCATAATTTTTGAAGATTTTATTAAAGAATAGATAAGAAGATAAATTACCAGCCAATTTCAATCCTCCCACTGACTTCACCAAGTCAGATTAAAAAGGATTTAATTAAGCCAGCATTAGGAGCACCTAAATCAGTCAAACTGATTTACCTAATGACATGGGTGAGCCCTAATCACCAAGTGATCTAATCAAAACCTAATTCACCAGGTTGGCCAGGTAAGTGAGATCAGTGGTGGGGTTAAGCCATTAACTCGTCAGAGATTGAATCACTACGAGTAGCTCCCACTTAAAAACCACTGGTCAAACTGTCAAACTTACCTTAGACACCAACCGGTTTATTAGTTTTAATTTGATCAACTTAGTAAATAGGGTTCCACCATGTAGCCATGAATTAAGTCCATCTTGGTCTTGTTAAAGACATGGACCCATTCAACTACAACTATTGGAGTTGAGTCTAGAGTATCCTTGACCTAATCTAATTCAACTTTTGATTAGATTTGACCAATTACTCTAATTTAGTCCATTTCTTTAAGCTAACCTTAAGTCTAACCCAATTATGGACCTAATCCATCTAACCCATTGACCCACAAGTTTATGCAATTGTCTTAGGTCTTAATTCATAATTCAAGACCTACTAGACAACACTTAATTCTTTTAATTAAGTATTTGGGCTGATGGGTCAGGATTTGGCATTTCAAAAATAATTTTTAAATTTGAAAGGTTTTATTTTCTGTTCACCAAATATGTTGACTCATTACACAAATATATCAGCACATTTCATAAATAGCAATCCTATTGCTAATTAGATAATAAAAAATAACTCAATCAAAATAAATCATGAATATTTCTTTCGCTGCTTCATCTACATGGGATATAATCGCATCGACATCCCTACCAATTCGATTACTTGCTACTTGGATCAAGTATATCTAAATATATCAATTTCAAAATTTAAATTTTAAATTTTGAATTTTAAATTTTAAATTTTAAATTTTTTAAATTTCAAATTTTGAATTTTAAAATTTGAATTTCAAATTTGAAATTTCAACCAAATTTCAAATTTTAAATTTTGAATTTTAAATTTCTAAATTTTTAAATTTTGAATTTTAAATTTTTGAATTTTGAATTTCGAACAACTTTCAAATTTTAAATTTTAAATTTTAAATTTCAAATTTCAAATTTAAACTTTTAGATTACAACTTAATCTATGCATGCAAATATATATATCATATCTAAGAACCCGCTGTGATACCATTTGTGGGGAGAAAATTCAGTGCAGGGGTAAAATGATAATTTTAAAACTTTTTTAAAATCACTATTTTATAGCAAAAATTATTAATTAATCTAATTAATTAATAAAAATTTACCCTATACTAGGATCTAAATATGATATATAGCATGCATGTATTTAAATTTAAAATTTAAATTTGAACAATAAATACTTTACTATAATGTATTCAGAACACAATACCTTTGTGCAGGTAGTAGATCACCACAATCTGATCACCGTTGGGAGAGTCTGATCATTACGATACAGCCACACAGTGTGTCTGACCTCTATGGATCATCCACACAAAGCTCCCGGTCTGATCGACTCCTCACGAGTGCTAGCTCGTTGTAGAGCCCTTTCGACAGCCGATGCTGATCGAACTCCTTCGATCGATGTCTGTCGATTCTTCGGATGCTTCGGATCATCAGCAAACATGCTTGAGAGTATGTTGAAGATCTTGCTAAAATTTAGTAGGCTCACGACACTCATAGCTCACCTTCTCACTTCCCAAACTCCAGACTGAAACCTTGAAGAACTCACTGAAACCCTGCACACACTTTTTCTTTCTTTTTTTTCTTTTTCTCTCAGAAGGATATAGACCTTCACCTTGCACACAAGGATTCCTCATGCCTAGATTTTCTCTCCAAAATTCTTCTTGCACACGCCCCACTCTTCTCCTCCTTTTAAAACAATGTCAAATGTCTTATCCATGCGAGAGGATAAAGATGAGTAATTGCACATTTGAATTCAAATCAAATTTTGAATTCAAATGGAAACTAATTTATCCCTATCCACTAAGGGCATGAGAAGAGGAGGGCATGGCTTAATTTGTACATGAGTGATTTCATGAGAAACATTTTCTCGTGTAATAAATGGGGTGCTAAAAGAGGATAAGGTCAAGGCGCTAAGATTGGTTGCTCATTCAAATTCAAACTTTGTTTTGAATTTGAATGGCCAACCAATCATCCTTATCCACTCATTTGGTGCATTAAAGTAGGGCATGAGGAGGGCTTTGTGTGAGGAAAAATTCATGAGAACTTCCTTCTTGTGAATTCAAATGGGCGCAGTGGAAGTGAGGTGGTGCAGGGAGAATGGGTCAAGGTGGTTTCATTATTTAAACCAACCTAATTGAACCAAATAAGTTAGGTCCAATTAGACTAATTTAAACCCAACTAAATTAGGCTTAATTAGGCTCAATAAAATCCTAATCAAATCAAGAATTGATTAAGCCCAACCCCTGATCAAATCAGGGACCAAACCATCTCAACGATTAGGTCAACTCTTAATCTAATCGGGTCAAACCCAACTGAATCCAATTCAATTGGACTTGATCCAAAAATAATTACTCAATAAAATTTAGTTAATTAGCAATTAAATCACTAATTAAATCTCTCATAAATATTAAGTTCAAATCTGATGGGTAATCGGGCATCAGAATTCATCGATATGTAACCCTGATCGAAGAGTCCCAAACCAGTGGGACTCTTGACCCCAATACCCAAAATGTGTGGGACTCGTGATCAGAGAATCTTGATTCTCAATCACAGAGTCCCAGACACGTAGGACTCATAGTCCACGAGCATTAAGACTCTTCATCAGTCATCAGATCAGATAGGAACCTCTAATGTGTGTGACCCCGCAGGTTCAAACCTAAGCCGGTAGCACAGGAACCAATTCATGTACTAATCGAAGTGACCATCTAGCAATGGTACCAGATGATCGAATAGGTCGAATAGTCGCAATCGCAACACTCAGAACCTACATGAATGTGGTTATTGTATAAGTCATCCTTTTGATCTCTGTGTTTAGGACGACTCAGGGTTAAACTGTCAATCCTGATTAGTGTTGGGAAATATGTCCCAAAAAGCCAATCGTCAAGCTGTTGACGGTTGAGCAACCAAGTATTGTAATTGATTTGTTAATAAATAAAATATATTTGGCATTTTCATCATAAGCTTTCATCTTCTAATGAACTCCATTGTTATGATGAAGTCCTTAGGACTATTTAAGTTCGATAAAGAGAGGATTTATCGATTAGTCCTTAAAACTGTTCACGACCAAATGATAGGCTGTTAATAAGGACGACAGCTTCTATCGAGCATAGGTCGCTGTAGGCCATATGGGTTGGTTGTCCTCTTAACCAAGGAGTGTGGAGACACTGGTATGGCATACAGGTGAGATGTAAGGGTACATCATCATTGAACGTGACCAACTCCAGAGCATTCTACTGTCGAGAATGTCTCTGATGGGATATAGGTATAAGTGTCCCTTAGACTTGAGATCACCTCAGTGACTTGCAAGCAACTCACTGTGCTTTGGTACTGGACTAACTGAATTTCTAATTCAGGGACGGAAGGCTTCTGGGCACAGTCAAGTACTTGCGAAGTCAGAGTGTGATCGAGATGGGATTGACCACTCCAAGAGTTGGAGAAGAATGAGTCGCTGTATTTCAATTTAGCAAAACCTTGGCCAGGGTAATCCATCAGATGGATTTGATATTTTGAAATACAATGTGGACAACCTGATCAGAGTTGACAGTTGAGCTCTGGGGTGTCCTATGATCATTTTGGTCAAGGGGATGAATTATATGAAAACTATATCCGCATGGGTTCTAAGGATGTTGTTCTACACATTCGACCTATCCGGACGTCGGGTACCATTGCTAGATGGTCACTTCGATTGGTATAGAAATTTGTTTTTATGCTACCGGCTTAGGTTCGGACCTATGAGGTCACACACATTAGATTTCATGATCCGATCGGATGGTTGATCAACGATTAAGAATCATTATAGGGTTAAATAATCAATACGATTGACATTTAACCCAGTGCAAGTGTTGCAGGAGGATCGATTAGCAATTTGATTGCTAATTGGCTTAATTTGATTAATCCAATGGGCTGAGATTAAGTCTAATTAAATATGATTTAATTAGATTTAGTTTGGGCTTGATTGGATCAAGTCCAATTGGTTTATTGGATAAGCCAAGTGCAAGGAAAGACTAGTCCTAGTTCAACTAGGACTTGGGTCAATCTAATTTCTAATTTGATTAGAAAATTAAATCAGATTTAAATATAATTTAAATTTGATTAAATTAAGTTCTTAATTAGGTTAAGACCTATTTTAATTGGGTTGATCTAATTTTGATTTGATTTGGTTTGGGAAACCAAATTAAAATAAGTTATGAGACAGAATCCTAGTAGGACTAGGATTCCACCTTGCGCCACATAAACCTTCTCCACGCCCTCTCTCTTATTCAACGCCAATCTCCACTTATTTTGTGTGACAAAAGCCCTCTCCCAGATCTCTCCCACGTTCACAAAAGGTCTCCTCTCTTCTTTCTTACATGGAAGGTGGTTTGGATCAAATCTAAAAGGAATAAGTTTGGATTTTGAATTCTATGAGATAGAGTTTTAGAAATCCAAAACTCTTTCAATTTTGCACCGAATTTATCCTAATTTGTTTTGGAATTTTCATGGATTTTAGGGTTTACATTGTACACCCTTTTCTATTGATCCATCCACGAAAATATGAAGGAGGTGCTCAAGAGTTGGGCATCCCTTAACTTGCCATGTTTGGATAAGCCTTGACTAGGTGTTTGACCTAGACAAGGACTCTATCATATCTCTCTATATAAGATGGATTTATTCATGAAATTTTAAGGGGAGATAGTTTTTTGAGAGGCCTTTCTTTTATCCAAAAATTAGAGAGAAATACCTTTGGGTCGTGGAGATATAAAAGATGCAAGTTTGGGTATCTAGAGAGAAAAACGTGAAGAAGAAGAGGGTCTTCTTCTAGGGTTTTTATTTTCATATCTTTCCTCCTTCCATCTTGAGTTTTCTGAGAGTGTCTCAGATCTGAAACTCCTCCTTCTACTTTTCAGCTTTGGAAGAGTCCAAATCAAGAAGAAGGAGGCACCTGATCAACCATCAAAGAAGGATCAGCGCAGTACTAGCATACTGTGCTGATTTCCTGAAGCAGGACTTCTGATCGAGATTCGTGGGCTCGTGTGGACGACTCCTAGAGGTCGAACGCATGTGCAGCTTGCAACATCATCCTTAAGCCTGAATCAGCGAGGTTAGAGCGTCTAACTTGCAAGGTAATAGATCTGATCTATTATTTAATACATACATTAGATGTAGCTAGTATAGAAACATGTTGATATGATCAACATGTAGTTCATACTATATTTATATATATTTTAATTTTTGATTTAATGCTATGTAATAATCATGTAATAGGATCTTGGATCTAGGGATTTTCTGATCTTAGAAAATAAATTTTGATTTATTTTAGTCTTCCGTTGTATGATCTTGAAAAAGTTTCAAGATCTAACCCTGAAACCCTAGATCTCGTTCCTACAATTGGTATCAGAGCCTAGGTTCTTTATTACATGATTATTTATACATGCTTAGATTATTTTTTAGATTAGATCTAATTTATAATCTGATTATTAAATCTGAAATTAAAATTTTAGATCAATCACAAACTGCAAGGTTGTCCTGCTGTAAGGTTTACCCCTTACAGTGCAAAGGTTGTCCTAGTTTGTGTAGATCTATCTTTAATCATAAATTTGTTAGATATGATCTAGATTAAATTTATGATTTATTAGATTTAAAAGATGTTTAAATCTGAAATAAAATCTCTTTGTTAATAATTTTTGTGCAAAGAAATTGTTTAAAGTTGAAATTGTTTCAATTACATGAACCTGTTTAGATTAGATCTAAAGTAGTTTCATGTTTATTTCACTTGCATCTTGATTATGAATCAAACATGCAATATGGTTGGTAAAATCATATTGTAAAATTATTTTACAAATATAAAAATGATTTTTTTTGAAAAGCCGAACCCAACCTCAGCCCAAAACTTAATTAAGAATTAAGAAGTTGTTTGATTAGGTTCTAGGATTGTGAATTGAAGAATCTAAGACACAAATCATAACACATTGGGTTAATGGGTTAGTGGAAATTAGGTCCATTAATAGGGTTAGACCTATGGTTAGATTAAAGATGGACTTAATTAGAGAATTGACTAAATCTAATCAATTGTTGTCTTAGATTAGGTCAAGGATTCTCTAGATCAATTACAATAGTTGTAGTTGGTCAAGTCCATGTCTTTAACGAGAACCAAATGGACTTGATTCTTGGCTAAGCGATCTAGCATGAATTGTTAGGTTGATCTAATCGAAACTAATTAAACCAGTTGGTGTCTAAGGTAAACCAGACAGATGGTTTTTAGTTGGGAGCCCGCTTACCTGGCCATTCATGATGGTGTCTAAGGCAAGTTTTGGCAGACCCTCCCACTGATCGAACTTACCTGGCCTCTTGGTGAAATTATGTTTTGATCGGATCACTTGACTATTCGAGCTGACCCATGTCAGCTAGGTAAATCAGTGTGACTGATTTAGGTGCTCCTAGACCAGCCCTTTTAATGGTCTTCCTTAAGCTGACTTGGTGAAGTCAGTGGGAGGATCATGATAAGCTGGTTCATCTGACCTCATCCTCTATATTATTTAATCCTCTAAAATTATTAGGTCCTTAAAATGATAAAGTTATGAAGATAACTGAGTCATAGCCTCCCATTAAGGTGTTTGATAATGAGTCCATGAACTCAATAATCATTGCAGACCCAAAGGCCTGGTGCTTGTTGACTAATGGAATTATCACTCATCATATGATGACTTGGAAGTGTCTCTCTAATGGTGGTTAGGTGAGCCAACCAAAGTTGGGCTTAATCATTCGTTGGTTAGATACACCAAGTATGATCATGTTAATGGTTGGACCTAACCGGATCCTTACAGTGGAGGCCAAAGCCTACTGATTAGGTTTCTGGGGCAAAATTAAAATTACTAAAAATTGTTTAGAGAAACAATTGGTTATGAACCTACCCTTAGATGTACATGGGTTGGCCAACCAAAGTTGGGCTTGTGTGCAGTCTAAGTGGATTCTAGTACCCGCTAAGGAATTAGGGTAATTCCTCGAGTTGGAGGTAGAGGCTACCAATTCGAATAAAATAGTGGGAGAAACCTTTTGATTAAAGTCCAAATCCTTAGGTTTAATAAATCAATTACTAATTAGGTTATGGTTCTCCTTTGTGCAAATATGGCCACTTTCCTATCGCTCCGATCATTGTTGGACAATGATAAGTTGGTGGGACCCAATTTTGATAGCTGGTACCGAAAGTTGAAGATAGTCCTAGAGCATGAACGATCCTATATGTGATAATGGATCCTGCACCTGAGGAGCCAGCTGTCAATGCACGTAGAACAGTCAGAGACACTTACCAGAAGTGGCTCAGTGACCGGACCACGGTGCGCTGTATCATGCTAGCTGCTATGAGCGACGAGTTCAGTCGCAGATTCGAGATGGCTCAGCCAAAAGACATGCTTCAAGTGTTGGAGGATGCCTTTGGCACACCCGATGACGTGGAGAGGCACAAGACTAGTTGTGCCATCTTCAACGCCAAAATACGGGATGGAGTCTCTGTCACTGATCATGTATTGTACATGATCGAGCTGATGGAACGATTGAGCAAGCTTGGCTTTCCCTTGCATGAGCAGCTTGGGAAAGATGCAATACTGAACTCGCTGCCCAAGTCTTGTCTCCCATTCCTCACTCATTATAGAATGACAAAGCCTGAAGTAAACTACCATGGGTTAATGGGGTGCTTCAGAACTTTGAGAAGGATCACCAACTCCTCAAGGAGTCGGTGAACTCAGTGAACTCAGTGGGAGGTTCATCTTCTGGTTCTCGACCCTTTGAGAAAGGAAAGAAGAACAAGAAGAAGAAAGTCAAGAAGGTGCAAGTTCAGGCTGGGACATCTGTGTAGAGCCAGACCAAAAAGATCAAGCCTGATAAGAGTCTATTCTACTGGCAAGCACCCTAGATTAGATAGTGTGTCAAATATCTACTTATGGCATTGGAGGCTAGGTCATATAAATAAGAATAGAATAAACAGGTTGACTCAAGAGGGAATCCTCAAAGTCAGTGATTGTGAATCACTTCCAACCTGTGAGTTCTGTCTTCTTGGTAAAATGACCAAGTCACCTTTTACTGGAAAAGGTGAGAGAGCTACTGAGCTCTTGGGCCTAGTACATACTGATGTATGTGGGCCCATGAGCACCAGTGCTAGAGGTGGATATTTCTACTTCATAGCTTTCACGGATGACCTATCCCGATATGGATATGTCTATCTGATGAAACATAAGTCGGATTCATTTGAAATGTTCAAACGATTCTGAAGTGAAGTAGAAAAATAAACTGGGAAGAGTATTAAAACTCTTCGATCTGATCGAGGAGGAGAATACCTTTCTAGTGAGTTTCTCACATATCTAGGAGAGAATAGGATTCTCTCCCAATGGACTCCTCCAGGAACACCACAGCATAATGGTGTGTTTGAAAGGAGGAATCGGACTTTGTTAGACATGGTTGATCCATGATGGGTTTTTGCTAGCTTGCTGATATCCTTTTGGGGATATGCACTCGAATCAGCCTGTTATCTATTAAATAGGATTCCAAGTAAGTCTGTAATTAAGACTTCATATGAGATATGGACAGGGCGTAAGCCAGTACTTTCACACCTTAGGGTCTGGGGGTGCCCGGCCTATGTCAAACATTAGTCACAGACAAACTTGGACCTAGGTCTGACAAATGCTCATTCATAGGGTACCCCAAAGAGACAAAAGGATATTTTTTCTACCATGCTGATGAACAAAAGGTGTTCGTCAGCCTTAAGGCAATCTTTTTGAAAAGGAGTTCCTTGGTGAAGGAATCGTTGCCTCTAAGATTGAACTTGATGAAGTTCAACAGGTAGAAATACCGACACCAATAGCTGAACCTGAGTCTGATATGATTAGATCATATTCGGAGCCCAATGTACCTGTACCATTAAGGCGATCCGGTAGAGTACCGCGTCAGCCGGACAGATACTATGGTTTCTTGGTCCGGGACGGTGATCCCATCGAACTTGATGAGAATAATGAGGATCCGATCACCTATATGGATGCAATGCAGAGACCTGATTCCGAGAAATGGCTTGAAGCCATGAAATCCGAAATGGAGTCCATGAAGGTCAACGATGTATGGACATTGGTTGACCCACCTGAAGGGGTTAAACCCATTGGGTGTAAATGGGTCTTCAAAAGGAAGAGGGGTGCAGATGGAAAGGTGGAGACCTATAAAGCCCGTCTGGTTGCCAAGGGGTATCGTCAACGTTATGGTATTGACTATGACGAGACATTTTCTCCTGTGGCAATGCTCAAATCTATTCGGATAATGCTTGCAATAGCTGCCCATCTAGATTATGAGATCTGGCAGATGGATGTAAAGACAGCTTTTCTTAATGGAGAGCTGACCGAAGAGGTGTATATGATACAACCTGAGGGGTTTACATCCACAAATGAGTCCAAGGTGTGCAAGCTTCAGAGATCCATTTATGGATTGAAGCAAGCTTCTCGGAGTTGGAACATGCGTTTTGATAAGGTGATCAAAACGTATGGCTTCATTAAGAATGGAGAAGAGCCCTGCATCTATAAATGGGCAAATGGTCCAGTTGTGGTATTCCTTGTCTTGTACGTGGATGACATTCTCTTAATCGGGAATGACATCCCCGCACTACAGGGAATAAAAGTTTGGTTGTCATCACAGTTCTCCATGAAAGACTTGGGTGAAGCATCCTACATCCTAGGGATGAAGATCTATAGGGATAGATCTAAAAGGATGCTTGGGATATCCCAGTCCATGTACATAGACACTGTGCTGAAGAGGTTCAGCATGGAGAATTTCAAGAAGGGCTATCTACCGGTAGGCCATGGAATTTCTCTCTCTAAGAAGGATTGTCCGACAACTCCTGAAGAGAGAGAGCGTATGAGTAGAGTCCCATATGCTTCAACCGTGGGATCTATCATGTACGCCATGACATGTACAAGACCAGATGTGGCATACTCACTAGGAGTAGTGAGTAGATACCAATCTGATCCTGGAGAAAATCACTGGAAAGTGTTTAAAGCCATCCTTAAGTATTTGAGAAATACTAAGGACCAATGGTTGGTTTATGGCAAGTCAGATCTGAAACTTATGGGGTTCACAGACTCTAGCTTTCAATCTGACCATGATGATAGCAGGAGCGTGTCGGGTTATATCTTTACTCTGAATGATGGAGCCATCTGTTGGAAGAGTTCCAAGTAGCATACTGTGGCAGACTCTGTTTGTGAAGCGGAGTATATCGCAGCATCAGATGCCGCGAAGGAAGCTGTGTGGCTGAGGAAACTCATCAACGAGCTCGGAGTAGCACCCTCCCTCGATGGTCCAGTCCTGCTCTACTACGACAGCACTGGTGCCATAGCTCAGGTGAAGGAATCCAAAGTACACCAGCGGATGAAGCACATCTTGCACTGCTTCCACTGATCTGGAAGATCGTGGATCGAGGTGACGTCGACTTCAGAAGATCGACGGAAAAGAGAACCTAGCCGACCCCTTCACTAAAGCCCTGGCAATAAAGGAGTTCGACAACCATAAGTCGAAGATGGGTATTAGATACTGTGCCGAGTGGCTTTAGGACAAGTGGGAGTTGTTGGGAAATGTGTCCCAAAAAGCCAATCGTCAAGCTGTTGACGGTTGAGCAACCAAGTATTGTAATTGATTTGTTAATAAATAAAATATATTTGGCATTTTCATCATAAGCTTTCATCTTCTAATGAACTCCGTTGTTATGATGAAGTCCTTAGGACTATTTAAGTTCGATAAAGAGAGGATTTATCGATTAGTCCTTAAAACTGTTCACGACCAAATGATAGGCTGTTAATAAGGATGACAGCTTCTATCGAGCATAGGTCGCTGTAGGCCATATGGGTTGGTTGTCCTCTTAACCAAAGAGTGTGGAGACACTGGTATGGCATACAGGTGAGATGTAAGGGTACATCGTCATTGAACGTGACCAACTCCAGAGCATTCTGCTGTCGAGAATGTCTCTGATGGGATATAGGTATAAGTGTCCCTTAGACTTGAGATCACCTCAGTGACTTGCAAGCAACTCACTGTGCTTTGGTACTGGACTAACTGAATTTCTAATTCAGGGATGGAAGGCTTTTGGGCACAGTCAAGTACTTGCAAAGTCAGAGTGTGATCGAGATGGGATTGACCACTCCAAGAGTTGGAGAAGAATGAGTCGCTGTATTTCAATTTAGCAAAACCTTGGCCAGGGTAATCCATCAGATGGATTTGATATTTTGAAATACAATGTGGACAACCTGATCAGAGTTGACAGTTGAGCTCTGGGTGTCCTATGATCATTTTGGTCAAGGGGATGAATTATATGAAAACTATATCCGCATGGGTTCTAAGGATGTTGTTCTACACATTCGACCTATCCGGACGTCGGGTACCATTGCTAGATGGTCACTTCGATTGGTATAGGAATTTGTTTCTATGCTATCGGCTTAGGTTCGGACCTATGAGGTCACACATATTAGAGTTCATGATCCGATCGGATGGTTGATCAACGATTAAGAATCATTATAGGGTTAAATAATCAATACGATTGACATTTAACCCAGTGCAAGTGTTGCAGGAGGATCGATTAGCAATTTGATTGCTAATTGGCTTAATTTGATTAAGCCAATGGGCTGAGATTAAGTCTAATTAAATATAATTTAATTAAATTTGGTTTGGGCTTGATTGGATCAAGTCCAATTGGTTTATTGGATAAGCCAAGTGCAAGGAAAGACTAGTCCTAGTTCAACTAGGACTTGGGTCAATCTAATTTCTAATTTGATTAGAAAATTAAATCAGATTTAAATCTAATTTAATCTGATTAAATTAGGTTCTTAATTGGGTTAAGACCTATTTTAATTGGGTTGATCTAATTTTGATTTGATTTGGTTTGGGAAACCAAATTAAAACAAGTTATGAGACAGAATCCTAGTAGGACTAGGATTCCACCTTGCGCCACATAAACCTTCTCCACGCCCTCTCTCTTATTCAACGCCAATCTCCACTTATTTTGTGTGACAAAAGCCCTCTCCCAGATCTCTCCCACGTTCACAAAAGGTCTCCTCTCTTCTTTCTTACATGGAAGGTGGTTTGGATCAAATCTAAAAGGAATAAGTTTGGATTTTGAATTCTATGAGATAGAGTTTTAGAAATCCAAAACTCTTTCAATTTTGCACCGAATTTATCCAAATTTGTTTTAGAATTTTCATGGCTTTTAGGGTATACATTGTGCACCCTTTTCTGTTGATCCATCCACGAAAATATGAAGGAGGTGCTCAAGAGTTGGGCGTCCCTTAACTTGCCATGTTTGGATAAGCCTTGACTAGGTGTTTGACCTAGACAAGGACTCTATCATATCTCTCTATATAAGACAGGTTTCTTCATGAAATTTTAAGGGGAGATAGGTTTTGATAGGCCTTTCTTCCATCCAAAAATTAGAGAGAAATACCTTTGGGTTATGGAGATATAAAAGATGCAAGTTTGGGTGTCTAGAGAGAAAAACGTGAAGAAGAAGAGGGTCTTCTTCTAGGATTTTTATTTTCATATCTTTCCTCCTTCCATCTTGAGTTTTCTGAGAGTGTCTCAGATCTGAAACTCCTCCTTCTACTTTTCATCTTTGGAAGAGTCCAAATCAAGAAGAAGGAGGCACCTGATCAACCATCAAAGAAGGATCAGCGCAGTACTAGCATACTGTGCTGATTTCCTGAAGCAGGACTTCTGATCGAGATTCGTGGGCTCGTGTGGATGACTCCTAGAGGCCGGACGCATGTGCGGCTTGCAACATCATCCTTAAGCCCGGATCAGTGAGGTTAGAGCGTCTAACTTGCAAGGTAATAGATCTGATCTATTATTTAATACATACATTAGATGTAGCTAGTATAGAAACATGTTGATATGATCAACATGTAGTTCATACTATATTTATATATATTTTAATTTTTGATTTAATGCTATGTAATAATCATGTAATAAGATCTTAGATCTAGAGATTTTCTGATCTTAGAAAATAAATTTTGATTTATTTTAGTCTTCCGCTGTATGATCTTGAAAAAGTTTCAAGATCTAACCCTGAAACCCTAGATCTCGTTCCTACAATTAGATCATCCGAATCGTGCTCAACTCATACAGTCCTGTGACTCCTCACAAAGAATACCCTAGCCAAGGTTTTGCTAAATTGAAATACGACTATACACAACTCTTGAACTGGAGTGGTCAATCCCATCTTGACACACGCACCGACAAGTCAAGTACTTGACTACACCCAGCAGCCTTCTGTCACTGAATTAAAAATTCAGGTAGTCCAGTGCCTAAGTGTAGTGAGTTACTTGCAAGTCACCATGGTGGTCTCAGGTCGGAGGGACATTTATACCCATATTCTATCGGAGTAAATCTTGACAGCAGAAATAGCTTCAGAGTCGGTCACGTTCAGTGCAGATGTACCCTTACATCTCACCTGTATGCCATACCAGTGTCTCCACACTCATTGGTTAAGAGGATAACCAACCTATATGGTACAGAATGATCTATGCTTGATAAACATTATCGTCCTTGGTAACAATGTATCATTTGGTCGCAAACAGATTTAAGGACTAAACGATAAATCCTCCTTTGTCGAGTCTAAATAGTCCTAAGGACTTCACCACAATATAGGAGTTCATTAGAAGATGAAATATTTTGTGATGAAAAATATCAAAATAATTTTTATTAATTCATAATTCATGTACATATACAAAAATGAGCACAACCGTCAACAGGCAGACGATTGACTTTGGGACATTATTCCCAACAGCTTCTATCGAGCATAGGTCGCTGTAGGCCATATGGGTTGGTTATCCTCTTAACCAAGAAGTATGGAGACATTGGTATGACATACAGGTGAGATATAAAGGTACATCATCATTGAACATGACCAACTCCAGAGCATTCTGCTGTCGAGAATGTCTCTGATGGGATATAGGTATAACTGTCCCTTAGACCTGAGATCACCTCAGTGACTTGCAAGCAACTCACTGTGCTTTGGTACTGGACTGACTGAATTTTTAATTCAGAGATGGAAGGTTTCTGGGCATAGTCAAGTACTTGCAAAGTCAGAGTGTGATCGAGATGGGATTGACCACTCCAAGAGTTGGAGAAGAATGAGTCGCTGTATTTCAATTTAGCAAAACCTTGGCCAGGGTAATCCATCAGATGGATTTGATATTTTGAAATACAATGTGGACAACCTGATTAGAGTTGACAGTGGAACTCTGAGATGTTCTATGATCATTTTGGTCAAGGGGATAAATTATATGGAAACTATATCCGCATGAGTTCTAAGGATGTTGTTCTACACATTTGACCTATCCGATCGTCGGGTACCATTGCTAGATGGTCACTTTGATTGGTACCAAAATTTATTTCTGTACTACCAACTTAGGTTTGAACCTATGAGGTCACACACATTAGAGTTCATGATCCAATCGAATGGTTGATCAATGATTAAGAATCGTTCTAGGGTTAAATGATTAATACGATTGACATTTAACCCAGTGCAAGTGTTGCAGGAGGATCGATTAGCAATTCGATTGCTAATTGGCTTAATTTGATTAAGCCAATGGGTTGAGATTAAGTCTAATTAAATATAATTTAATTAGATTTGATTTTGGTTTGATTGAATCAAGTCCAATTAGTTTATTGGATAAGCCAAGTGCTAGGAAAAAATAGTCCTAGTTCAACTAGGACTTAGGTCAATCTAATTTCTAATTTGATTAGAAAATTAAATCAAATTTAAATCTAATTTAATCTGATTAAATTAGATTTTTAATTGGGTTAAGACTTATTTTAATTGAGGTGATCTAATTTTGATTTGATTTGGTTTGAGAAACCAAATTAAAACAAGTTATAAGATAGAATCCTAGTAGGACTAGGATTCCACCTTGCGCCACATAACCCCCCACGCCCTCTCTCTTATTCCACACCAACTCCTCTTATTTTGTGTGACAAAAGCCCTCTCCTAGGTCTCTCCCACGTCCATAAAAGGTTTTCTCTCTTCTTTCTTACATGGAAGGTGGTTTGGATCAAGTCAAAGAGGAATAAGTTTGGATTTCGAATTCTATGAGATAGAGTTTTAAAAATCCAAAACTCTTTCAATTTTGCCATGAATTTATCCAAATTTTTTTGGGATTTTTGTGGATTTTAGGGCACACATTGTGCACCCTTTGCTGATAGTCTATGTATGAAAATAAGGAGGAGGTGCTCAAGAGTTGGGCACCCCTTACCTTGCCATGTTTAGATAAGACTTGACTAGGTATTTGACCTAGAAAAGGACTCTATCATATATCTCTCTATAAAACTAGTTTATTCATAAAATTTTTAGAGAAGATTGAGATTTGAGAATTCTTTGGTCCATCCAAAAATCAAAGAGAAAGACCTTTGGGTCTTGGAGATATAATAGACACAATATAGGGTGTTTAGAAGGAGAAACGAGAAGAAGAAAAGGGTCTTCTTCTAGGGTTGTTTGTTTTCATCTCTTTCCTTCCTCCATCTTGAGTTTTGTGAGAGTGTCTTAGATTTGAAACTTCTCCTCTTACTTTTTATCTTTGGAAGAGCCCAAATCAAGAAGAAGGAGGCACCTGATCAACCATTAAAGAAGGATCAGCGTAGTACTAGCATACTGTGCTGATTTCCTGAAGCAGGACTTCTAATTGAGATTCGTGGGCTCATGTGGACGACTCCTAGAGGCCAGACACATGTGCAGCTTGCAACATCATCCTCATGCCCGAATCAGTGAGGTTACAACATCTAACTTGCAAGGTAATAGATCTGATCTATTGTTTAATACATACATCTGATGTAGTATAGAAACATGTTGATATGATCAACATGTAGTTCATGCTCTATATATTTTAATTTTTGATTTAATGCTATGTAATAATTATGTAATAGGATCTTAGATTTAGAGATTCTCTGATTTTAGAAAATAAATTTTGATTTATTTTAGTCTTCCACTGCATGATCTTGAAAAAGTTTCAAGATCTAACCCTGAAACCCTAGATCTGGTTCCTTCACTTCGACCGTGAGATCTATCATGTACGTCATGACATATACAAGACCAGATGTGGCATACTCACTAGGAGTAGTGAGTAGATACCAATCTGATCTTGGAGAAAACTACTGGAAAGTGGTTAAAGCCATCCTTAAGTAGTTGAGAAATACTAAGGACCAATGGTTGGTTTATGGCGAGTCAGATCTGAAACTTGTGGGGTTCACAGACTCTAGCTTTCAATCTGACCATGATGACAGTAGAAGCATGTCGGGTTATATCTTTACTCTGAATGGTGGAGCTATCTGTTGGAAGAGTTCCAAGAAGCATACTGTGGCAGACTCTGTTTGTGAAGCAGAGTACATCGCAGCATCGGTGCCGCAAAGGAAGCTATGTGGCTGAGGGAATTCATCAACGAGCTTGAAGTAGCACCCTCCCTCGATGGTCCAGTCCTGCTCTACTGCGACAGCACTGGTGCCATAGCTCAGGCGAAGGAACCCAAAGCACACCAGCGGACGAAGCACATCTTACGCTGCTTCCACCTGGTCCGGGAGATCGTGGATCGAGATGATGTCAACCTTCAGAAGATCGACGAAAAGGAGAACCTGGCTGACCCCTTCACTAAAGCCCTGGCAATAAAAGAGTTCGACAACCACAAGTCGAAGATGGGTATAAGATACTGTGCCGAGTGGCTTTAGGATAAGTGGGAGTTGTTGGAAAATGTGTCCCAAAAACCAATCGTCAAGCTGTTAACGGTTAAGCAACCAAGTATTGTAATTGATTTGTTAATAAATAAAATATATTTTTGGCATTTTTATCATAAGTCTTCATCTTCTAATGAACTCTGTTGTTATGATGAAGTCCTTAGGGCTATTTAAGTTTGATAAAGAGAAGATTTATCGATTAGTCCTTAAAACTATTCACGACCAAATGATAAGCTGTTAATAAGGATGATAGCTTCTATCGAGCATAGGTCGCTGTAGGCCATATCGGTTGGTTATTCTCTTAACCAAGGAGTGTGGAGATACTGGTATGGCATACAGGTGAGATATAAAGGTACATCATCATTGAACGTGACCAAATATAGAGCATTCTACTGTTGAGAATGTCTCTGATGGGATATAGGTATAAGTGTCCCTTAGACCTGAGATCGCCTCAGTGACTTGCAAGCAACTCACTGTGCTTTGGTACTGGACTAACATAATTTTTAATTCAGGGATGGAAGACTTCTGGACACAGTCAAGTACTTACGAAATCAGAGTATGATCGAGATGGGATTGACCACTCCAAGAGTTAGAGAAGAATGAGTCGCTGTATTTCAATTTATCCAAACCTTGGCCAGGGTAATCCATCAGATGGATTTGATATTTTGAAATACAATGTGGACAACCTGATCAGAGTTGACAATTGAACTCTGAGGTATCCTATGATCATTTTGGTCAAGAGGATGAATTATATGGAAACTATATCCGCATGGGTTCTAAGGATGTTGTTCTACACATTCGACCTATCCGATCGTCGGGTACCATTGCTAGATGGTCACTTCGATTGATACAAAAATTTATTTCTGTACTATCGGCTTAGATTAGGACCTATGAGGTCACACACATTAGAGTTTATGATCCGATCGGATGGTTGATCAATGATTAAGAATCATTCTAGGGTTAAATGATCAATACGATTGACATTTAACCCAGTGCAAGTGTTGCAGGAGGATCGATTAGCAATTTGATTGCTAATTGGATTAATTTGATTAAGCCAATGGGTTGAGATTAAGTTTAATTAAATATAATTTAATTATATTTAATTTGTACTTGATTGGATCAAGTCCAATTGGTTTATTGGATAAGCCAATTGCAAGGAAAAACTATTCCTAGTTCAATTAGGATTGGGTCAACCTAATTTCTAATTTGATTAGAAAATTAAATCAGATTTAAATCTAATTTAATCTGATTAAATTAGATTTTTAATTGGGTTAAAATCTATTTTAATTAGGTTAATCTAATTTTGGTTTGATTTGATTTGAGAAACCAAATCAAAACAAGTCATAAGATAGAATCCTAATAAGACTAGGATTCCACCTTGCGCCACATAACCCCCCCACACCCTCTCTCTTATTCCGTGCCAATCTCCTCTTATTTTGTGTGATAAAAGCCCTCTCTCAGGTCTCTCCCATGTCCACAAAAGGTTCCCTCTCTTTTTTCTTACATGGAAGGTGGTTTGGATCAAATCAAAGAGGAATAAGTTTAGATTTCGAATTCTATGAGATAGAGTTTTAAAAATCCAAAACTCTTTCAATTTTGCACTGAATTTATCCAATTTTTTTTTGAGATTTTTATTGCTTTTAGGGTACATATTGTATGCCCTTTGCTGATAGTCCATGTACGAAAATAAGGAGGAGGTGCTTAAGAGTTAGGCGCCCCTTATGTTGCCATGTTTGAATAAGCCTTGACTAGGTATTTGACCTAGACAAGGACTCCATCATATTTCTCTCTACAAAATGAGTTTCTTCATAAAAGTTTGGTGAACATAGAGATTTGAGATACCTTTGGACCATCCAAAAATCAAAGAGAAAGACCTTTGGGTCATGGAGATATAATAGACACAAGATAGGGTGTTTAGAGAGAAAAATGAGAAGAAGAAGAGGGTCTTCTTCTAGGGTTGTTTGTTTTCATCTCTTCCCTTCCTCCATCTTGAGTTTTTTGAGAGTGTCTTAGATCTGAAACTTCTCCTCCTACTTTTCATCTTTGAAAGAGCCCAAATCAAGAAGAAGGAGGCACCTGATCAACCATCAAAGAAGGATCAGCACAGTACTAGCATACTGTGCTGATTTCCTGAAGCAGGACTTCTGATCGAGATTCGTGGGCTCGTGTAGATTACTCCTAGAGGCCGGACATATGTGCAGCTTGCAACATCATCTTCAAGCCCAGATCAGCAAGGTTAGAACATCTAACTTGCAAGGTAATAGATCTGATCTATTGTTTAATACATACATTAGATGTAGTATAAAAACATGTTGATATGATCAACATGTAGTTCATGCTCTATATATTTTAATTTCTAATTTAATGCTATGTAATAATCATATAATAGGATCTTAGATCTAGAGATTCTCTAATTTTAGAAAATAAATTTTGATTTATTTTAGTCTTCTGCTGCATGATCTTGAAAAAATTTCAAGATCTAACCCTGAAACCCTAGATCTGGTTCCTACAGTTGGTATCAGAGCCAGGTTCTTCATTACATGATTATTTATACATGCTTAGATTTTTTTTTTAGATTAGATCTAATTTATAATCTGATTATTAAATTTGAAATTAAAATTAAAGACAGCTTTTCTGAATGGAGAGCTGACCGAAGAGGTGTATATGATACAACCTGAGGGGTTTACGTCCACAGATGAGTCCAAGGTGTGCAAGCTTCAGAGATCCATTTATGGATTGAAGCAAGCTTCTCGAAGTTGGAACATGGATTTTGATAAGGTGATCAAAATATATGGCTTCATTAAGAATGGAGAAGAGCCCTGCATCTATAAATGGGCAAATGGTCCAGTTGTGGTATTTCTTATTTTGTACGTGGATGACATTCTCTTAATCGAAAATGACATCTCCATACTACAAGAAATTAAAGTTTGGTTGTCATTGCAGTTCTCCATGAAGGACTTGAGTGAAGCATCCTACATCCTAGGGATGAAGATCTATAGGGATAGATCTAAAAGGATGCTAGGGTTATCCCCGTCGACATACATAGATACTGTGCTAAAGAGGTTCAGTATGAAGAATTCAAAGAAGGGATATCTACCGATAGGCCATGGAATTTCTCTCTCTAAGAAGGATTGTCCGATAAGACCTGAAGAGAGAGAGAGCATATGAGTAGAGTCCCATATGCTTCGACCGTGGGATCTATCATGTACGCCATGACATGTACAAGACCAGATGTAGCATACTTACTAGGAATAGTGAGTAGATACCAATCTGATCCTAGAAAAAACCACTGAAAAGTGGTTAAAGCCATCCTTAAGTATTTGAGAAATACTAAGGACCAATGGTTGGTTTATGGCGAGTCAAATCTAAAACTTGTGGGGTTCACAGACTCCAGCTTTCAATCTGACCATGATGACAGCAGAAGCGTGTCAGGTTATATCATTACTCTGAATGGTGGAGCTATCTGTTGGAAGAGTTCCAAGCAGCATATTGTGGCAGACTTTGTTTATAAAGCAGAGTACATCGCAGCATCGGATGCCGCAAAGGAAGCTGTGTGGCTGAGAAAATTCATCAACAAGCTCGGAGTAGCATCCTCCCTTGATGGTCTGGTCCTACTCTACTACGACAGCACTGGTGCCATAGCTCAGGTGAAGGAACCCAAAGCACACCAACAGACGAAGCATATTTTACGTTGCTTCCACCTGGTCTAGGAGATCGTGGATCGAGGTGACATCGACCTTCAGAGGATCGACAGAAATGAGAACCTGGCGGACCCCTTCACTAAAGCCCTGGCGATAAAGGAGTTTGACAACCATAAGTCGAAGATGGGTATTAGATACTGTGCCGAGTGGCTTTAGGATAAGTGGGAGTTGTTGAGAAATATGTCCCAAAAGCCAATCGTCAAGCTATTGACGGTTGAGCAACCAAGTATTGTAATTAATTTATTAATAAATAAAATATATTTTTGATATTTTCATCATAAGTCTTCATCTTCTAATGAACTCCATTGTTATGATGAAGTCCTTAGGGCCATTTAAGTTCGATAAAGGGAGGATTTATCGATTAGTCCTTAAAACTGTTCACGACCAAATGATAAGCTATTAATAAGGACGACAGCTTCTATCGAGCATAGGTCGCTGTAGGCCATATGGGTTGGTTGTCCTCTTAACCAAAGAGTATGGAGACACTTTTATGGCATACAGGTGAGATGTAAAAGTACATCATCATTGAACGTGACCAACTCCAGAGCATTCTGCTGTCGAGAATGTCTCTGATGGGATATAGGTATAAGTGTCTCTTAGACCTGAGATCACCTCAGTGACTTGCAAGCAACTCACTGTGCTTTGGTACTCGACTAACTGAATTTTTAATATAGGGATGGAAGGCTTTTGGGTATAGTCAAGTACTTGCAAAGTCAGAGTGTGATCGAGATGGGATTGACCACTCTAAGAGTTGGAGTAGAATGAGTCACTGTATTTCAATTTAGCAAAACCTTGGCCAGCGTAATCCATCAGATGGATTTGATATTTTGAAATACAATGTAGACAACTTGATCAGAGTTGACAGTTGAACTCTGAGGTGTCCTATGATTATTTTGGTCAAGGGGATGAATTATATTAAAACTATATCCGCATGGGTTCTAAGGATGTTGTTCTACACATTCGACCTATGCGGTCGTCGGGTACCATTGCTAGATGGTCACTTCGATTGGTACAAAAATTTATTTCTATGCTACCAGCTTAGATTCATATCTATGAGGTCACACACATTAGAGTTCATGATCTGATCGGATGGTTGATCAACGATTAAGAATCATTCTAGGGTTAAATGATCAATACAATTGACATTTAACCCAGTGCAAGTGTTGCAGGGGGATCGATTAGCAATTTGATTGCTAATTGGCTTAATTTGATTAAGCCAATTGGTTAAGATTAAGTATAATTAAATATAATTTAATTAGATTTGGTTTGGGCTTGATTGGATCAAGTCCAATTAGTTTATTGGATAAGCCAATTGCAAGGAAAAACTAGTCCTAGTTCAATTAGGATTGGGTCAACCTAATTTTTAATTTGATTAGAAAATTAAATCAGATATAAATCTAATTTAATCTGATTAAATTAGGTTTCTAATTGGGTTAAGATCTATTTTAATTGGGTTGATCTAATTTTGATTTGATTTGGTTTGAGAAACCAAATTAAAACAAGTCATAAGATATAATCTTAGTAAGACTAGGATTCCACCTTGCGCCACATAACCCCCCCACGCCCTCTCTCTTATTCCACGCCAATCTCCTCTTATTTTGTGTGACAAAAGCTCTCTCCAAGGTCTCTCCCACATCCACAAAAGGTTTTCTCTCTTTTTTCTTACATGGAATGTGGTTTGGATCAAATCAAAGAGGAATAAGTTTGGATTTCGAATTCTATGAGATAGAGTTTTAAAAATCCAAAACTCTTTCAATTTTGCATCAAATTTATCCAAATTTTTTTTGAAATTTTTATAGATTTTAGGGTACATATTATGTATCCTTTGCTAGTAGTCTATTTTTGAAAATAAGGAGGAGGTGCTCAAGAGTTGGGCGCCCCTTATCTTGCCATGTTTGGATAAGCCTTGACTAGGTATTTGACCTAGACAAGGACTCTATCATATCTCTCTGTATAAAATAAGTTTCTTCATGAAATTCTCGAAAAAGATAGAGATTTGAGATACCTTTGGGCCATCCAAAAATTAGAGAGAAAGACCTTTGGGTCGTGGAGATATAATAGACACAAGATAGGGTGTTTAGAGAGAGAAACGAGAAGAAGAAGAGGGTCTTCTTCTAGGGTTGTTTGTTTTCATCTCTTTCCTTCCTCCATCTTGAGTTTTATAAGAGCATCTCAGATCTAAAACTCCTCCTCCTACTTCTCATCTTTGGAAGAGCCCAAATCAAGAAGAAGGAGGTACCTGATCAACCATCAAAGAAGGATCAGCGCAGTACTAGCATACTATGCTGATTTCCTGAAGCAGGACTTCTGGTCGAGATTTGTGGGCTCGTGTGGACGACTCCTAGAGGCCGAACATATGTACAGCTTGCAATATCATCCTCAAGCCCAGATCATTGAGGTTAGAACGTCTAACTTGCAAGGTAATAGATCTGATCTATTATTTAATACATACATTAGATGTAGTATAGAAACATGTTGATATGATCAACATGTAGTTCATGCTCTATATATTTTAATTTTTGATTTAATACTATATAATAATCATGTAATAAGATCTTAGATCTAGAAATTTTCTAATTTTAAAAAATAAATTTTAATTTATTTTAGTCTTCTGCTGCATGATCTTGAAAAAGTTTCAAGATCTAACCCTAAAACCCTAGATCTGATTCTTTCAATTGGTGTCAGAGCCTAGGTTCTTTATTACATGATTATTTATACATTCTTAGATTATTTTTTATATTAGATATAATTTATAATCTGATTATTAAATCTAAAATTAAAATTTTAAATCAATCACGAACTGCAAGGTTGTCCTGCTGTAAGGTTTACCCCTTACAGTGCAAAGGTTGTCCTAGTTCGTGTAGATCTGTCTTTAATCATAAATTTGTTAGATATGATCTAGATTAAATTTATGATTTATTAGATTTAAAAAGTGTTTAAATTTAAAATAAAATCTCTTTGTTAATAATTTTTGTGCAAAGAAATTGTTTAAAGTTGAAATTATTTCAATTACATGAACCTGTTTAGATTAGATCTAAAGTAGTTTCATGTTTATTTCACTTGCATCTTAATTATGAATCAAACATGCAATATGGTTGGTAGAATCATATTGTAAAATTATTTTACCAATATGAAAATTATTTTTTGAAAAGCCAAACCCAACCCTCAGCCCAAAACTTAATTAAGAATTAAGAAGTTATTTTGATTAGGTTCTAAGATTGTGAATTGAAGAACCTAAGACACAAACCATAATACATTGGGTTAATGGCTTAGTGGGAATTAGGTCCATTAATTGGGTTAGACCTATGGTTAGATTAAAGATGGACTTAATTAGAGAATTGACTAAATCTATTCAATTGATGTCTTAGATTAGGTCAAGGATTTTCTAGATCAATTATAATAGTTGTAGTTGGTCAAGTTCATGTCTTTAACGAGAACCAAATGGACTTGATTCTTGGCTAAGCGGTCTAGCACGATCTGTTAGGTTGATCTAATTGAAACTAATTAAACCAGTTGGTGTCTAAGGTAAACCAGACCGGTGGTTTTTAATTGGAAGCCCACTTACCTGACCATTTCTGATGGTGTCTAAGGCAAGCTTTGGCCGACCCTCCCACTGATCGAACTTACCTGGCCTCTTGGTGAAATTATGTTTTGATCGGATCACTTGACTATTCAAGCTGACCCATGTCAGCTAGGTAAATCAGTGTGACTGATTTAGGTGCTCCTAGACCAGCCCTTTTAATGGTCTCCCTTAAGCTGACCTGGTGAAGCCAGTGGGAGGATCATGATATGCTGGTTCATCTGACCTCATCCTCTAAATCATTTAAATCCTCTAAAATTATTAGGTCCTTAAAATGATAAAGTTATGGAGATAACTGAGTCATAGCCTTCCATTAAGATGTTTGATAATAAGCCCATTAACTCAATAATCATTGCAGATCCAAAGGCCTGGTGATTGTTGACTAATGAAATTATCACTCATCATATGACGACTTGGAAGGATCTCTCTAATGGTGGTTAGGTGAGCCAACCAAAGTTGGGCTTAATTATTTGTTGGTTAGATGCACCAAGTATGGTTATGTTAATGGTTGGACCTAACCGGATCCTTACAGTGGATGCCAAAGCCTACTGATTAGGTTTCTGGGATAAAATTAAAATTACTAGAAATTATTTAGAGAAATAATTGGTTATGAACCTACCCTTAGATGTACATGGGTTGGCTAACCAAAGTTGGGCTTGTGTGCAGTCTAAGTGGATTCTAGTACCCACTAAGGAATTAGGATAATTCTTCGAATTAGACGTAGAGGCTACCAATTCGAATAAAATAGTGGGAGAAACTTTTTGATTAAAGTCCAAATCTTTAGGTTTAATGAATCAATTACTAATTAGGTTATGATTCTCCTTTGTGCAAATATGGCCACTTCCCTATCGCTACGTTGTATCATGCTGGCTGCCATGAACGATGAGTTTAGTCGTAGATTCGAGACAGCTCAGCCAAAGGACATGCTTCAAGTGTTGGAGGATGCCTTTGGCACACCCGATGATGTGGAGAGGCACAAGACTAGTTATGCCATCTTCAACGCCAAAATGCGAGATGGTGCCTCTGTCACTGGTCATGTATTGTACATGATCGAGC
The DNA here is from genome assembly GCF_000442705.2 of Elaeis guineensis. Classification (NCBI taxonomy): domain Eukaryota; kingdom Viridiplantae; phylum Streptophyta; class Magnoliopsida; order Arecales; family Arecaceae; genus Elaeis; species Elaeis guineensis. The sequence goes on from NC_025997.2 coordinate 63,068,453, forward strand.
TGATAGAACGATTGAGCAAGCTCGACTTTCCCTTGCATGAGCAGCTTGGGAAAGATGCAATACTGAACTCGCTGTCCAAGTCTTATCTCCCATTCCTCACTCATTATAGAATGACAAAGCCTGAAGTAAACTACCATGGGTTACTGGGGTTGCTTCAGAACTTTGAGAAGGATCACCAACTCCACAAGAAGTCAGTGAACTTAATGGGAGGTTCGTCTTCTGGTTCTCAACCCTTTAAGAAAGGGAAGAAGAACAAGAAGAAGAAAGTGAAGAAGGTGCAAGTTCAGGCTGGGACATCTGTGCAGGGCCAGACCAAAAAGATCAAACCCGATAAGAGTCAAGCTGAATGCTTCTTTTGCAAGAAGTGGAGGCACTGGAAGAAGAACTGTCCCCAGTACATTGCCTCCCTGGACCCGAACAGGCAGAGAAAGCAGCAAGTTGTTGCTGGGCAAGGTATTTATATGATAACTCCTAGTAATTTTTTTATTTATGATATAACTGACTGAGTATTGGATACCGGAAGCCCTTACCATATTTGCAATTCGTTGCAAGGGTTACAGGTCAGTAGGAGATTCGAGCAAGGCGAGAGGTTCTTGAATGTTGGAGATAGAAGACTAGTTCCAATTCTAGCATTAGGAATCTTGAAACTTGTATTTGAATCCCATATCGTTGTTCTTAATGATTGCCATTTCTGTCCCAGTTTCTTTTTAAATATCATTTCTGTAGGCCTTCTGGCCAAAAATGATTATGAAATTTCAATAAAGAAACAAATTTGTAATGTCATTGAGAATGGTGTTACTATTTTTTGTGGATCATTGAACAATGGTGTGTATATATTATCACAACCTGTTAATGTAGTCTATTCAACTGGCAAGCACCCTAGATTAGATAGTGTGTCAGATATCTACTTATGACACTGTAGACTAGGTCATATAAACAAGGACAGAATAAACAGGTTGACTCAAGAGGAAATTCTCGAAGTCAGTGATTGTAAATCACTTCCAACTTGTGAGTCCTGTCTTCTTGGTAAAATGACCAAGTCACCTTTTACTGGAAAAGGTGAGAGAGCTACTGAGCTCTTGAGCCTAGTATATACTAATGTATGCGGGTCCATGAGCACAAGTGCTAGAGGTGGATATTTCTACTTCATAACTTTCATGGATGACCTATCTAGATATAGATATGTCTATCTGATGAAACGTAAGTCGGATTCATTTAAAATGTTCAAACGATTCCGAAGTGAAGTAGAAAAATAAACTGAGAAGAGTATTAAAACTCTTCGATCTAATCGAGGAGGAGAATACCTTTCTAGTGAGTTTCTCACATATCTAGGAGAGAATGGGATTCTCTCCCAATGGACTCCTCTAGGAACACCACAGCATAATGGTGTGTCTGAAAGGAGGAATCAGACTCTGTTAGACATGGTCCGATCCATGATGGATTTTGCTAGCTTGCTGATATCCTTCTGGGGATATGCACTCGAATCGGCCTGTTATCTGTTAAATAGGGTTCCAAGTAAGTCTGTAATTAAGACTCCATATGAGATATGGATAGGGCGTAAGCTAGCACTTTCACACCTTAGGGTCTGGGGGTGCCCGACCTGTGTCAAATGATTAGTCACAGACAAACTTGGACCTAGGTCTGACAAATGCACATTCATTGGGTATCCCAAAGAGATGAAAGGATATTTTTTCTACCATGCTGATGAACAAAAGGTGTTCGTCAACCTTAAGACAATCTTTTTAGAAAAGGAGTTCCTTGGTGAAGGAACCATTGCCTCAAAGGTTGAACTTGATGAAGTTCAACAGGTAGAAGGACCGACACCAATAGTTGAACCTGAGTCGGATTTGATTGGATCAGATCTAGAGCCCAATGTACCTGCACCATTAAGATGATCTGATAGAATATCGCGTCAGTCGGACAGATACTATGGTTTCTTGATCCGGGATGGTAATCCCATCGAACTCGATGAGAACGATGAGGATCCGATCACCTATATGGATGCAATGCAAAGACCTGATTTCGAGAAATGGCTTGAAGCCATGAAATTCAAAATGGAGTCCATGAAGGTCAACGATGTATGGATGTTGGTTGACCCACCTGAAGGGGTTAAACCCATTGGGTGTAAATGGGTCTTCAAAAGGAAGAGGGGCGCAGACAGAAAGATGGAGACCTATAAAGCCCGTCTGGTTGCCAAGGGATATAGTCAACATTATGGTATTGACTATGACGAGATGTTTTCCCTTGTGGCAATGCTCAAATCCATTCGGATAATGCTTGCAATATCTACCCATCTGGATTATGAGATCTGGTTCTTTCAACCTTCTAAATAGGGTTTCGAGTAAGTCTGTAACCAAAATGCCATATGAGATGTGGATAGGACGTAAGCCAGTACTCTTGCACCTTAGGATTTGGAGGTGTCCAGCTTATATTAAACGTTTAATTACGGACAAGCTTGGACCTAGGTCTGACATGTGTTATTTCATAGGGTACCCAAAAGAGACTAAAAGGTATTATTTCTACCTAGCTAATGAGCAAAAGGTGTTTGTCAGCCTTAAGGCAATCTTTTCGGAAAAGGAGTTCCTTGGTGAAGGGACTGTTGCCTCTAAGGTCGAACTTGAGGAAGTTTGACAGGTGAAAAAACTGACACAAGTTGCTGAACCTGAACTGGATTTGATTAGATCAAATTCGGAGCCCATTGTTCATGCACCCTTAAGACGGTCTGGTAGAGCACTACGTCAACCGGACAGATACTATGGTTTCTTGATTCGGGACGGCGATCCTATCGAACTTGAAGAAAATGATGAGGATCCGATCATCTACATGGATGCAATGCAGAGACCTGACTCTGAGAAATGGCTAGAGGCCATGAAATCCGAAATAGAGTCTATGAAGGTCAACGATGTGTGGATATTGGTGGACCCACCCAAAGGAGTAAAACCCATAGGATGTAAGTGGGTCTTCAAGAGGAAGAGGGGCGCAAACGGAAAGGTGGAGACCTATAAAGCCCATCTGGTTGCCAAGGGATATCGTCAATGTTATGGTATAGACTATGATGAGATGTTTTCTCCTGTGGCAATGCTCAAATCCATTCAGATTATGCTTGCGATAGCTGCCCATCTGGACTATAAAATCTGGTAGATGGATGTGAAGACAGCTTTCCTAAACAGAGAGCTGGACGAAGAGGTGTATATGATACAACCTAAAGGATTCACATCCACAGATGAGTCTAAGGTGTGCAGGCTACAGAGGTCCATTTATGGACTTAAGCAGGCATCCCGGAGTTGGAACATACATTTTGATAGGACGATCAAGACGTATAGCTTCGTTAAGAATGGAGAAGAGCCCTGCGTTTATAAGTGGGCTAATGATCCAGTAGTGGTATTTCTTGTATTGTATGTGGATGACATTCTCTTAATCGAGAATGATGTCCCTGCATTACACGGAATAAAGATTTGGCTGTCGTCATAGTTCTCCATAAAGGATCTGGGACAAGCTTCCTACATCCTAGGGATGAGGATCTATAGGGATAGATCTAAAAGGTTGCTTGGCTTATCCCAATCCACATACATTGATACTATGCTGAAGAGGTTCAGCATGGAGAATTTCAAGAAAGGCTATCTACCGATAGGCCATGGAATTTCTCTCTCGAAGAGGGATTGTCCGACAACACCTCAAGAGAGAGAGCATATGTGTAGAATTTCATATGCTTTGACAGTGGGATCTATCATGTATGCCATGACATGTACATGATCAGATATGACATACTCATTAGGGGTAGTGAATAGATACCAATCTGATCCAGGAGAGAATCACTGGAAGGTTGTTAAAACCATCCTAAAGTATTTAAGAAATACTAAGGACCAGTAGCTTATTTATGGTGAATCGGACTTGAGACTTATAGGGTTTATAGACTCTAATTTTCAGTCTGATCATGATGACAGCAAGAGTGTGTCGGGATTTATTTTTACCCTTAATAGTGGGGCTGTCTGCTGGAAGAGTTTCAAGCAGCACACAGTGGCTGATTTAGTTTGCGAGGCAGAGTATGTCGCTGCATCAGATGCTGCCAAAGAAGCGGTGTGGCTGAGAAAATTCATCATCGAGCTCGGAGTAGCACCCTCCCTTGTTGGTTTAATTCTACTCTACTGTGATAGCTCTGGAGCCATTGCTCAGGCGAAGGAACCAAAGGCACACCAGCGGACGAAGCATATTCTGCGTCGCTACCATCTCATCCAAAAAATCATGGATCGAGGTGACGTCGACCTTTAGAAGATCGACGAAAAGGAGAACCTGACTGACCCATTCACTAAAGCCATTACGGTGAAGGAGTTCGACGACTTCAAGTCAATGATGGGTATTAGATACTGCACTGATTGACTTTAGGCCAAGTGGAAGATTGTTGGGAATAGTATCTCAAAGCCAATCGTCAGTCTGTTGATGGTTGTGCTCTTTTTTGTATTAGTAAATGAATTATAAATAAATAAAAGTTATTTTGATATTTTTCATCACAAAATATTTCATCTTCTAATGAACTCTTCTGTTGTGGTGAAGTCTTTAGGACTCTTTAGACTCGACAAAAGAGGATTTGTCATTTAGTCCTTAAACCTGTTCGTGACCAAATGATATGTTGTTACCAAGGATGACAACATCTATCAAGCATAGGTCATTGTGTGCCATATGGGTTGGTTGTCCTCTTAACCAAGGAGTGTAGAGACACTGGTATGGCATACAGGTGAGATATAAGGATACATCTGTACTGAACGTGACCGACTCCAAAGCTATTTCTGCTGTCAAGATTTGCTCCGATGGGATATGGGTATAACTGTCCCTCCGACCTGAGACCACCACAGTGACTTGCAAGCAACTCACTGCACTTTGCCACTTGACTACCTGAATTTCTAATTCAGTGACGGAAGGATGCTGGGTGTAGTCAAGTACTTGACTTGTCGGTGCGTGTGTCAAGATGGGATTGACCACTCCAGTTTAGGAGCTGTGTACAGTCGTATTTCAATTTGGCAAAACCTTGGCCAGGGTAGTCCTAGTGAGGAGTCACAGGACTGTTTGAGTTGAGCACGATTCGGATGATCTGATCAGGGTTGACAGTTTAACCCTGAGTCATCCTAAACACAGGGGTCGAAAGGGATGAATTATATAGTAACCATATTCACATAGGTTCTGAATATTGCGATTGCGACTATTCGACCTATCCGAATATCGGGTACTATTACTAGATGGTCACTTCGATTAATACAGAAATTGGTTCCTGTGCTACCGGCTTAGGTTCGAACCTGCGGGGTCACACACATTAGAAGTTCCTATCTAATCTGATGGCGATGAAGAGTCCTAATGCTCATGGACTATGAGTCCTATGTGTTTGAGACTCTGTGATCAAGAATCAGGATTCTCTGATCATGAGTTCCACACATTTTGGGTATCGAGATCAAGAGTCCCACTAGTTTGGGACTCTTCGATCAGGGTTTCATATTGATGGACTCTGATGCCCGATTGCTCATCGGATTTGGACTCAGTATTTATGAGTGGTTTAATTAGTAATTTGATTACTAATTAACTCAATTTGATTATGTAATTATTTTTGGATCAAGTCCAATTGAATTGGATTCAGTTGGGTTTGACCCAATTAGGTTAAGTGTTGACCTAATCACCAAGGTGGTTTGGTCCCTGATCTGATCAAGGGTTGGGCTTAGTCAATTTTTGATTTGATTAGGATTTTATTGAGCCTAATTAAGCCTAATTATGTTGGGTTTAATTTAGTCTAATTGTGTCTAACCTATTTTAAATAAGGTTGGTTCAATTGGATTTCAAACCACCTTGACTAATCTCCCTTCACATGCGCCCATTTGAATTCACGAGAAATGAGTTCTCATGAATTTTCTCCCACGCAGAAGCCATCCCATGCCCCTTCTTTGTGCACCATTTTGAATGGATAAGGATGAGATTGGTTGGCCATTCAAATTCAAAAGATGTTTGAATTTGAATGGATAACAAATCTCTGCGCCACCCTTTATTTTGTGCGCCCCTTCTTCCACACGAGAAAAGGTTTCTCGTGTAAAGTCTCCATGCACAAATATGCCCATGCCCCTCTCTTCTCATGCATAGAGTGGATAAGAATGAGTTGGTTGGCATTTGAATTCAAATTTGATTTGAATTCAAATGAGCAACCACTTATGTTTATCCTCTGACACAGAGAAAATGCTGCAAAGATGTATTTTACACTATTTTTAAAAGGAAGAGAAGATAAGGCATGCACTAATCGGATCCTAGAGAGAAAGATGGCATGAGAAAGCTTTCCTGCATGAGAAAAGAAAAGAAAAGGAGAGAAAAGAAAGAAATAGAGTGGGCACAAATTTCTTCGGTGAGTACCCTAGGGTTTTGGCCTAGGGTTCGGGAAGTGAGAAGGTGAGCTACGAGTGTCGTGAGCCCACCAAACTTCAGAGAGAGCTTCATCAATCTCTCAAATACATCTGCTGATGATCCAGAGTATCCAAAGGGTCGACAGATCAAGATCGAAGGAGTTTGATCAGCATCAGCCATCAAAAGGGTTTTACGACGAACTAGCATTTGTGAGGAGCCGATCAGACCGGAAGCTTGGTGTGGATGATCCGTAGAGGCCAAACACACTATGTGGCTATATTATAATGATTAGACCCTCTCGACGATGATCAAATTATGGCGATCGACTATCCGCACGAAGGTAATGTGTTCTGAACACATAACAGTAAAATATTTAATGTAAAGAATTCAAAATTTAAATTTAAATGTATGCTATTTATATCATATTTAGATCTTTGTGTAGGATTAATATATGTTAATTAATTAGATTAATTAATAATTTCTGCTATAAAATTATAATTTTGAAAAAAATTTAAAATTATCATTTTACCCCTGCACTGTTTTTTCCACATGAACTCGTCAAACCCAACATCAGTCATATGAATCAATCGATCGATCCAAGTCCGATGTGAAACCTTAATGAAAAACTCTTTTCCATTATTTTACTCTATTATGGCCATGGGCTTAAGGATTCAATCTTTCGATCAACATAGGACTACTCCTCTTATCTATCGAGGTTGATAGATCCCTTCTTGGTGCGATCTGGTTCCTACAATGAATATGCTGCAGCCAACATACACCTCAGAGTTCCGAATGGCTAGGAGATCGAGTTATGGTGTAATCAAACTATAACATACTCAAGGTAAACTGTCGATGTACCTCAGGTCAAAGAACTAGACACACAGCTACAGCATCGAGCTAGTCATCGATGAGAAGGTAGACTTCCTTATGACTGCTCGGGGTGGTCACGCTCAGTACTCTTGTTCTCAACGAATACCTATACTCTCACTTCGGTGTCTCTATATCGTAGACTCAAGATACATCTACCCTAAGGAAGTGCTCGTACACCAACCTTCCGGATCGATCACCATCCTCGTGATGATCCTATGGTCAGGAGCTGTTTATGAGTTAGTTATGTAAATTCATGTCTTAAATTTTCAACTCTTGAAAATATGAATTAACATTCCTACTAACACAAAGGATGTATCACAGACATAATATACACAATGTGATAGTAGAATAACCTTTTTATTTATTTATAGTCAAAATTATAAATTTGCCCTTAGATTTGTACAGGAATGTGTCAGCCAATCTGGCATCTAGGGTACATATCTAACAAACTCCCACTTGACCTAATGCCAATTGGCTACATATCTAAGTCCCATCTTCTCAAGGTGGGCTTTGATCTTCAGTTGGTCTAATAGCTTTGTTAGTGGGTCTGCCATATTGTTTATGGAGTCGACTCTCTTAACCTCGACATAACCTTTTTCGAGGTAATCACGAATCAGATGGAATCGCCGCTCGATATGCTTGGACTTCTGGTGAGACCTTAGCTCCTTAGCTAGGGCTATGTCACGATTATTGTCGCAGTAAAAGGGATGGCATCCGATGACATCACTCCAAGCTCTGCGGCAAACTTCTTGTATCAGAATACCTCCATCGTAGCTTTCGATGCAGCAATATACTCGCCTCCATGGTGGAATTAGCAATCACCGTCTGCTTAAAACTCTTCCAGCTAACTGCACCATCATTGCAAATGAACAGATTTCAGATGTCGACTTTCGATCATCTATATCAGACATAAAGTCTGAGTCTGTAAATCCCTGAACCAAGAGTTCTCCATTCCCAAAGACTAAAAACATATCTTTAGTTCTTCTCAAGTACTTAAGGATACATTTCATAGAAGTCCAGTGCTCTTTGTCTGGATTCGACTGATATCTGCTTGTGACACTCACAGCATGGGTTATATTAGGTCGTGTACATAGCATGGCATACATGAGGCTTTCTATTGCTGAAGTATAAGGGATCTTGCTCATGCGTTCAATCTCCTCAGGTGTGCTAGGGCACATCTTCTTGGAGAGATGAATGCCATGTCTAAAAGGTACTAAACCTCTTTTGGAGTTTTCCATGCTAAACCTTTTTAGCACCTCTTCTATGTACATCTTCTGTGAGAGTCCCAGCATCCTATTTGATCTATCTCTATAGACCTTAATACCCAGTATAAAGGATGCCTCTCCTAGATCTTTCATAGAGAACTCCTTAGACAACCATATTTTGACTGAGGTCAACATGAAAATATTATTCTCAATTAGGAGGATGTCATCTATGTACAGTACGAGGAAGATAACTATGCGCCCACTGACCTTCTTGAACACACAGTTTCTCCTCGTTCGTGATGAAACCAAACATTTTGATCACATCATTGAAACGAGTATTCCAGCTTCGAGATGCTTGCTTAAGTCCATAAATGGACCTTTGCAGCTTGCAGATCTTGTGATCATCATCACTGGATGTGAAACCAAGCGGCTGTTCCATATAGATATCTTCCTCAAGATATCCATTTAAAAATACCGTTTTCATGTCCATCTGTCAAATTTCATAATCGAAATAGGCTGCAACAGCATGCAATATGCGGATGGATTTTAGATTGGCTACGGGCGAAAAGGTATCCTGATAGTCAATGCCTTCACGCTGACTATAACATTTCGCTACGAGCCTAGCCTTGAATATCTCCACATTCCCATCTGTACCTATCTTTCTCTTGAAGATCTATTTACACCTAATAGGTACAATATCTTCAGGTGAATCTACTAAGGTCCAGACTTGGTTTGAGTGTATCGAGTCAATTTCTGATCTCATTACCTCTAACCATTTCTCGGAGTCGATATCTGATATCGCCTCATCATAGGTCTTGGGGTCATCACCATGAGTTCCATTTCCTGTGAGGAATATTTTCTCTACTTCCTCTAGTATAGTACCTAAGTACCTTTCAGGAGGATGAAAAATTCTAGTCGATCTACGAGGTGGAAGAGGTTGTGTTAGGACTGGTTCTAATTGATTGGGTTCCTCAGGTTCTTTAGCTTGTTGCTCTTGGGAGACATTCTCCTTGAGCTTAATTATTCTTCCGATGCCACCATCTTGAATAAACTATTTTTCAGAAAAAATAACATGTCGATTCACAATCACATTATGATCTTTCGGAATATAGAAATAGTATCCTAATGACTCTTTAGGATATCCTATGAACTGAGCTCTAAAAGATCTAAACTCTAACTTGTCCGCCTGCTGTCTCTTGACAAGAGTCGGACAACCCCAAATTTTGAGATGACTCAGACTTGGCTTCTTACCATACCATATCTCATACGGTGTGGTAGGAACAATTTTAGAGGAAACCCTATTCAATACATATATTCCTGTTACGAGACAATATCCCTAAAGAAACTCAGAAAGGTCCATGAAGCTCATCATGGAATGGACCATATCTAGTAGGGTCTGGTTCCTCCGTTCTGGAACCCCATTGAGTTGTGGCATTCCAGGTGGAGTCCATTGAGTTATCCTTAAGATAGTCTAGGAACTTCTGACTAAGGTATTCACCTCCTCGATCTGATCAAAAAACCTTAATGGGCTTTTTTATTTATTTTTCTACTTCATGTCTGAATTCTTTGAATTTTTCAAAGGCTTTAGACTTGTGTTTCATTAGAAACACGTACCCGTATCTAGACATATCATCAGTGAAGGTAATGAAGTAGACATAGTTTCCTCTAGCTGGCACATCAAATGGGCCGCACACATCTGTATGTACTAGGGCAAGTAGGTCTGGGGCCCTTTCCCTATGTCCTATAAAATGGAGCTTGGTCATTTTATCTTGAAGGCATGATTCACAAACTAGATATGACTCGAAAGTCAACGGACTCAATAGCCTGGATTTCTCCAATTTGTTAACCCTGTCTTTCGCTATATGATCTAGCCTTGGTGCCACAGATATCTATCATTTAGATTATCTCTAGGCCTTTTAATTCCCATGGCATTCATATTTTGCTCGATATGAAATATAGATACATCAATATGTAGCTGATAGAGACCATTAATAAAAAAACCATTTGCAACTTGATTATTTTCATAAAATATGTTACAATGGTTCTTATGAAAGCTAGTCACATAGCCTTCTTGTGCTAAACATGAAACAGAAATCAAATTCTTGCTTACCGCAGGCACATAATAATAGTCTCTAAGAACTAAATCTAATCCTAATGATAATCGCAGAGGGTAGGTTCCCATGGCCACAGCAGCAACTCTTGCTCTGAAGAAAAATCACCTTTTTCTTTTATAGGATCTTTCATATTTCATCAAATCTGGGGTGGAATAATTTAAAAATTTTATCCTACTCTATTTCAGATCTAATATCTGTTAGATCTAATTTTATTATCTGATATTTAAAATCTAAAATTAAATCTAAAAGTATGAGAAGTATAGACATACCTCAAGGGTAATCTGATTACCCTGTAGATGATCTCTGCACAGCCCGAGGTTCTGATGTAGCCACGCAAGCGCTTGGTCTCTACCAATATCCACTCAGGCAAGACCTAGAACATCTTCTCCTTGTGAATCTATGCTCCAAAAATTAGATCTCTATCTGATTTAGAAGTACTTCAGAACTCCTTCTGAAGTTGGAGCAGTAGCCTGTCGAAGATATCCTGCAGCCTTCCTGTTCCAGGTGTCACCACGCCTTGGACCTTTGCCAGATGGACGTCCAACTCCTTGGATGTGAAGAGGGGAGAGAGGAGAGTAGGGAGAATGTAGAAAGAGGAGAGAATTCTCATTTTGGCTGGGTAGTAAGCAAAAACTCACAAACCCTAGGTGCAGACAGGGATTTTATAGACCCTGTATGCTGCGCAGTGCCACATCATTCGACCAATCAAAAAATTTCAATTAATTTTGAAAAAATTCTGATTGGTGGAGTGATATCATTTGATCCCATCAGATAATAATCCTACCTTATCTCCAAAAGTTAGTGCCAACATTGGATAAGCACAAACAAGGTGGCGTCAAAGAGTCCATGTTTATCAGGACTCTTTCATCCTTATCCATTTGGGGCGCCCACTTTAATCCAATTGGGCTCACACCATAATCTGATTATGGTGCCCAATTCAATGTGGTTTTGGTGTGTGGACACTCTACAAAAATCCTCCAGTAAGCTCTCTTCAGTTTAAGACCCATATGTCAACATTTGACAGATATCCTAAAATGAAATTGGCAGGTGACAGGAATTAGCAGGTGCTTGTCTTAAATTCATCTCATGAATTAAGACAAGCCTTTTTTGAGCTGGACAAGCTTCATTTAGACTGAGAGAAACCTTCTCAAAGTTCTCTGGATGAGTCAAATCATATTTGGCTCAGTAGAGACAGAAAAGATTACACGAGGAGAAAGTTAGTCTCAATCGTGTGCTAGCACGATTTTCTTGAACCTAATTGGATCTTATCCAAATCAATTGGGCTAGCCCAATTGATGACAACCAGATCCTAACCCTTGTTAGTGTGACCCAGTTAGGTTCAATTCTGTATGGTAATGAGACATGTCATGATCTCATCATCGACATCATCGAAACTCCTTTCGATGGATCAGAACTCTTCTGATTCAGACAATTAGAATGATCGATCATCAAGATCATTCTAATTACTCTCAAAATCCACCAGTGACACCTAGCAATATGTGGTGGCAACCCATCAGAACTAAAGATGAACCTCTCGGTGCAGCTACCTGCGTGATTGAGTTCCTCTATCATGAGTCCCAACTGAATTAGGGTTAAGGTGAACTCGTCAAACCCAACATCAGCCATATGAATCAATCGATCGATCCAAGTCCGATGTGAAACCCCAATGGAAAATTCTTTTTCCATTATTTCACTCTGCCATGGCCATGGGCTTAAGGACTTGATCTTTCGATCATCATAGGGCTACTCCTCTCATTTACCAAGGTTGATAGATCCCATCTTGGTGCGACCTAGTTTCTACAATGAATATGCTACAGCCAACATACATCTCAGGATTTTGAATGGCTAGGAGACCGAGTTATGGTGTAGTCAAACTATAACACACTCAAGGTGAACTGTCGATGCACCTCAGATCAAAGAACTAGACACACAATTGCAGCATCGAGCTTTGTCATCGACGAGAAGGTAGATTTCCTTATGACTGCTCGATATGGTCACGCTCAGTACTCTCATTCTCAACGAATATCTATACTCTCGCTCTGGTGTCTCCACACTATAGACTCAAGACACATCTATCCTAAGAAAGCGATCATACACCAACCTTCCGGATCGATCACCATCCTCGTGATGATCCTATAGTCAGGAGCTGTTTATGAGTTAGTTATGTAAATTCATGCCTTAAATTTCCAACTCTTAAAAATATAAATTGACATTCCTACTAACTCAAAGGATGTATCACAGACACAATGTACACAATGTGATAGAAGAATAACCCATTTATTGATTTATAGTCAAAATTATAAATTTGTCCTTAGATTTGTATAGGAATGTGTCAGCCAATTTGGCATCTAGGGCACACATCTAACAAACTCCCACTTGACTTAATGCCAATTGGCTACATATCTAAGTCCCATCTTCTCAAGGTGGGCTTCGATCTTTTGCTGGCCTAATGGCATTGTTAGTGGGTCTGCCATATTATCTGTGGAGTCGACTCTCTTAACCTCGACATAACCCTTTTCGAGGTAATCATGGATCAGATGGAATCACCACTCGATGTGCTTGGACTTCTGTGAGATCTTGACTCCTTGGCTAGGGCTATGGCACCATTATTATCACAGTAAAGAGGTATGACATCCGATGACATCACTCCAAGCTCTGTGGCAAACTTTTTGTACCAAAATGCTTCCTTTGCAGCTTCCGATGCAGCAATGTACTCTGCCTCCATGGTGGAATCAGCAATCACCATCTGCTTGGAACTCTTCCAGCTGACTGCACCATAATTGCAAATGAACAGACTCCCAGATGTCGACTTTCGATCATCTATATCAGACATAAAGTCTGAGTCTGTATATCCCTGAATCTAGAGTTTTCCATTCCCAAAGACTAAAAATATATCCTTAGTCCTTCTTAAGTACTTAAAGATACATTTCACAGAAGTCCAGTGCTCTTTGCCTGGATTCGACTGATATCTACTTGTGACACTCACAGCATGGGCTATATCAGGTCGTGTACATAGCATGACATACATGAGGCTCCCTATTGCCAAAGCATAAGGGATCTTGCTCATGCATTCAATCTCCTCAGGTGTGCTAGGGCACATCTTCTTGGAGAGATGAATGCCATGTCTAAAAGGTAATAAACCTCTTTTTGAGTTTTTCATGCTAAACTTTTTTACCACCTCCTCTAAATACATCTTCTGTGAAAGTCCGAGCATCCTATTTGGTCTATCTCTATAGACCTTAATATCCAGTATAAATGATGCCTCTCCTAGATCATTCATAGAGAACTCCTTAGACAACCATACTTTGACTGAGGTCAACATGGAAATGTCATTCCCAATTAGGAGGATGTCATCTACATACAATACGAGGAAGACAACCGCGCTCCCACTGACTTTTTTGAACACATATGGTTCCTCTTCATTCTTGATGAAATCAAACATTTTGATCACATCATTGAAATGAGTATTCCAACTCTGAGATGCTTGCTTAGGTTCATAAATGGACCTTTGCAGCTTGCAGATCCTGTGATCATCATCATTGGATGTGAAACCAAGCGACTATTCTATATAGATATCTTCCTCAAGATGTTCATTTAAAAATGCTGTTTTCACGTCCATCTGCCATATTTCATAATCGAAATAGGCTGCAATAGCAAGCAATGTGTGGATAGATTTTAGCATGGCTACAGGCGAGAAGGTATCCTGATAGTCAATACCTTTGCACTGACTATAAGCTTTCGCTATGAGCCTAGCCTTGAAGGTCTCCATATTCTCATCTGTACCTATCTTTCTCTTGAAGATCCATTTACACCCAATAGGTACAATACCTTCAGGTGGATCTACCAAGGTCCAGACTTGGTTTGAGTGCATCGAGTCAATTTTTGATCTCATTACCTCAAACCATTTCTCAGAGTCGATATCTGATATCGCCTCATCATAGGTCTTGGGATCATCACCATGAACCTCATTTCCCATGAGGAATATTTCCTCTATATCCTTTTGTATGGTATCTAAGTACCTTTCAGGAGGACGAAAAACCCTAGTCAATCTACGAGGTGGAAGAGGTTGTGTTAGGACTGGTTCTGATTGATTTGGTTCCTCAGGTTCTTTAGCTCGTTGCTCTTGGGAGATATTCTTCTTGAGCTTAATTATTCTTCCGATGCCACCATCTTGAATAAACTATTTTTTAAGAAAAATAGCATTTCGACTCACAATCACATTGTGGTCTTTCGAAATATAAAAATAGTATCCTAATGACTCTTTAGGATATCCTATGAATCGAGCTCTAAAAGATCTAAACTCTAACTTGTCCGTCTGCTGTCTCTTGATATGAGCCGGACAACCCCAAATTCTGAGATGATTCAGACTTGACTTCTTACCATGCCATATCTCATACGGTGTAATAGGAACAATTTTAGAGGGAACCCTATTCAATACATAAATTGCTGTCATGAGATAATGTCCCCAAAGAAATTTAGGGTGGTCCGAGAAGCTCATCATGGAACGGACCATATCTAATAGGATCTGGTTTCTCCATTCTGAAATTCCATTGAGTTGTAGCGTTCCAAGTGGAGTCCATTGAGAGACTATGCCATTGTCCTTAAGATAGTCTATGAATTTTCGACTAAGGTATTCACCTCCTCGATCTGATCGAAGAACCTTAATGGACTTTTCTGTTTATTTTTCTACCTTATGTCTGAATTGTTTGTACCTTTCAAAAGCTTCAGACTTATGTTTCATTAGAAACACATACCTGTACCTAGATATATCATCAGTAAAGGTAATGAAGTAGACGTAGTTGCCTCTAGCCGGTACATCAAATAGACCGCACACATCTATATGTACTAGGGCAAGTAGGTCTGTTGCCCTTTCTCCATGTCCCACAAAAAGAAGCTGGATCATTTTGCCTTGAAGGCATGATTCACAAACTGGATATGCCTCGAAAGTTAGCAGACTCAATAGTCCGAATTTCTCCAATTTGTTAACCCTGTCTTCCGCTATATGACCTAGCCTTAGGTGCCACAAATACTTATTATTTAGACTATCTCTAGGCCTTTTAATTTCTATGGCATTCATATTTTGCTCGATAGTAAATACAGATACATCAATATGTAGCTGATAGAGACCATTAATAAGAAAACTATCTGCAACTTTATTATTTTTATAAAAAATATTACAATGGTCCTTATAAAAGCTAATCACATAGCCTTCTTGTACTAAACATGAAATAGAAATCAAATTCCTGCTTGCTGCAGGCACATAATAACAATCTCTAAGAAATAAATCTAATCCTAACGGTAATCACAGAGGATAGGTTTTCACGGCCACGACAGCAACTCTTGCTCTGTTCCCGACACATAGGATCATCTCCCCATCCCTCAGTCTCCTGCTCTCCTCAAGATCCTGTATAGAAGTGCACAAATGAGCACTAGAACCAGAATCAAATACCCAACTGGATGCAGAAGAAACCATAAGGTTAGATTCTATAACAAGCATATCTCCAGAAGGATAATCCTTCTTGTTCTTTAGGGTGGCCAGGTACTGAGGACAGTTTCACTTCCTCTTCTTCCCATCCACCTTCTGCTTCTTTACGAACCTCTTTTTTTTTTCAAAAGACTTTTTTCTTGGAAAAAGTCTGCTCCACAGTAAGAACTGAGCTTTTTGAATCCTTCATAGAAAGCTCAGCCGTAACTAGCATGTTCATTAACTCGACCAAGGTACACTGCATCTTATGCATGTGAAAGTTCATGATGAACTGACCATATGCATCAGACAAGGATTGAAAAATCACATCAATTTGAAAATCCTTGTCTAAGATGATATCGAGCTTCTCAAGCTCCTCAAGATCCTTGATCATTGTCAAACAATGATCTTAGACTAACTGCCCATCACGTATTTTAGCCTTAAAAAGTCTTTGACAGACTTGATACTTGGCTGCATGATTTTGTTCACCAAACAACTCTTGTAGGTGAGCCAACATTTGGCGGGTAGTCAAAATGTTCTTATGTTGGCGCTGCAAGTCATTAGACATTGCACCCAACATGTAGTACCTTGCTTTGTTATCATCATCCATCCACTTTTTCAGAGATGCTCTCTGTTCAGAGTCGGACGTGCTGGCTTGGCAGGTGGGTCTTGGTCTAAGACATGAGTCAATTTTTCAAAATCCAGAACAATTCTGTAGTTTCTCAATCAATTCTTGAAATTGGGTCCAGTCAATCTGTGGGTGTCTAGTATTTTGGTCAGAAGGTTTGAGGCAGACATGTTTCCTATAGAGAGTCAAAAGTTTCTAGTTAGATTTTGTAATCAGACTTAACCAATTTATTTAGGAGTTTTATTTTTAAACAAATTAGGCTCCCACTATTTTCTCAGATCCCTACACTCCCTTGGTAGAGATGTGAAAAACTCTGTGATCAGTGATTTTTAGTGGATGGTGTGGTCTCACCAACTGGCTCATCACCTCACCTAACAGTTATTGATGATGGGTCAATCGATGAGTGGACAACTCTTGTCCAATGATTCTCTAATCATGGTGCACCCAAAACTTGGTCTCTAATTCATGAAGCTCACCATGCCCAGGATATTACTCCAATCCTTAGTTAAGTTAAACCCACCTTTGCACGAACTAGATTCCTGATTGGATCCCTCACCGTATCTGGAATATTAAGCCCAACCCATCCTCTAATCCGTAGCATCCAATGCCTAATGGATATGGTTGCATCTTTTTAGTGTAACTGAGCCACTGTAACAAGTCGAGAACAATCAACCCCGAGAAGGACCCGCACATCCACAATGGTGGAAGATCTAGACTTAATATTTTCTTAGAGAGATTTGATTTAGGTCTCATTAAACTTGACTTAACATAGTCATAACAATTATGACTAACCTAGTGGCATGGGTTAGCTTGAATTGTTAGCCACCTCTAATCAGAACTGAGTCGACACATATGGCTAGGTAAGTGAGACCGGTGGGAGGGATATGCCACTAACTCGACAAGAACGCATTCGAGTCGAGTAGCTCCCAATTAAAAACCAGTCGGTTGCATCTGCCCAACTTATCTTAGACACCAAATTATCGAACCAGAACTAATTGGGTTAGCTTACAATCCAGGCTCTTACCACGGAGCTAAATTAGGTCTTAACTTGATCGAGTCACATCTAAATGTGATTCGACCTTGATCCAGACTTAATCCTATTAGACTGGTCAATTATTAGCTTTCATGATCTCACCTAACCAACTCTTGATTTGGTTTGATCAATCGCTAGACCTAATTGAGCTACCCAAGCCTGAACCCAATTTTATGAAAATGACTTAGATCTAAAATTCTCAATTTTAGACCTAACTTAATTTCATAAGCTTAAT
The DNA here is from genome assembly GCF_000442705.2 of Elaeis guineensis. Lineage (NCBI taxonomy): Eukaryota > Viridiplantae > Streptophyta > Magnoliopsida > Arecales > Arecaceae > Elaeis > Elaeis guineensis. The sequence continues at coordinate 63,086,374 of NC_025997.2, forward strand.
TTATTAATTAAGTTTGGGTTCATAAACAAAATATGTAAAATAAATCCTAGAATTTCAGGATCTAGAATTTTGCAGAAAAGTAAGTTTTGATTTCTGATTAAGGATAAATGCGCGGCATCCCTACACGTCATAAGAACACCCCATTGAATGGGAAGAGAGGATCTTAAAATTTTACTTTATTCTTATGATCGGACGGCCATGAGGAACACCTTAATCAGAAATATAAATTTAATTACAAAACTAGTTAGATCTAAATTAACATATCACATATACAATTTAAGATCTAACTAACATATGCTTTGTATATATCTCATGTATCAAAAATTGATCTAATTAATATGCTTTCAGATATGATATATCACATGTAATATCTAAAAAATAAGATTTAAATTGAACTATTCAAAATTAAATCTATTTTAGACAAGTTACTAGAATAATTCTACAACTAGTCTAGGCATGCAACAGATCAATTTTATGAAATAATTAAAATTTTATTTTTTATTTTTTGATCTAATTATAATACTTATAATATTAAAAAAATAAAGAATAAATTAGATTTAATTCATATTTTATTCTCATTAAAACATAAAACTTAAGACTGTTCAAGGATTCATCTAATCCTAGTCTAGTCATGCATCTCATGCATGTTAGATCTTTTTAGATTTAATTTTAAATATTTAAATTTCAGATCTTATTATTTTTGATATGACATCTAAATTTTTTTAATATCAAATAAATTAAAATTAAAATTAGATCTAAATTAGATCTGAAACTGAGCCATCAACCTGGCTCTGATACTAGTTGAAAGAAAAATCACCTTTTTCCTTCATAGGATCTTCCAGATTTCATCAAATCTGAGATGAAATAATTTAAAAATTTTATCCTACACTATTTTAGATCTAATGTCTGTTAAATCTAATTTTATTATCTGATATTTAAAATCTAAAATTAAATCTAAAAGTATAGGAAGTATAGACATACCTCAAGGGTAATCTAATTACCCTGTAGATGATCTCTGCACAGTCTGAGGTTCTGATGTAGCCACGCAAGCACCTGCCCTCTATCAATATCTACTCAAGTAGGACCTAGAATGTCTTCTCCTCACAAATCTACACTCCAAAAATTAGATCTCTATCTGATTTGGAAGTGCTTCAGAACTCCTTCTGAAGTTGGAGCAGCAGCCTATCAAAGATGTCCTCTAGCCTTCCTATTCCAGGCATCACCACGCCTTGGACCTTTGCCAGATGGATGTCCAACTCCTTGGACATGAAGAGGGGAGAGAGGAGAGCAGGGAGGATGTGGAGAAGAGGAGAGAATTCTCATTTTGGCTAGGTATTAGTAGAAACTCACAAACCCTAGGCGCAGATAGGGATTTTATAGACCCTATATGCTGTGTAGTGCCACATCATTCGACCAATCAAAAAATTCTAATTAATTCTAAAAAAATTTTGATTGGTGGAGTGATGTAATATGATCTCATCAGATAAGAACCCCACCTTATCTTCAAAAGTTGGCACCAACATTGGATAAGCACAAACAAGGTGGCGCCAAAGAGTCCATGTTTATCAGGACTCTTTCATCCTTATCCATTTGGGGTGCCCACTTTAATCCAATTGGGCTCATGCCATAATCTAATTATGGCACCAAATTCAATGTGGTTTTGGCATGCGGACACTCTATAAAAATTCTCCAATGAGCTCTCTTCAATTTAAGACCCATATGTCAACATTTAACAGATGTCCTAAAATAAAATTGGCAGGTGACAGGAATTAGCAGGTGCTTGTCTTAAATTCATCTCATGAATTAAGACAAACCTTTTCTGAGTTGGACAAGCTTCATTTAGATTGAGAAAAACCTTTTCAAGGTTCTTTGGATGAGTCAAATTACATTTGGCTCAGTAGAGACAGAAAAGATTACATGAGGAGAAAGTTAGGCTCAATCGTGTGCTAGCATGATTTTCTTGAACCTAATTGGATCTTATCAAAATTAATTGGGCTAGCCCAATTGATGGCATCCAGATCCTAACCCTTGTTAGTGTGACCCAGTTACGTTCAATTCTGTATGGTAATGAGATATGTTGTGATCTCATCATCGACATCATCGAAACTCCTTTCGATGGATCAAAACTCTTCTGATTTAGACAATTAGAATGATCGATCATCAAGATCATTCTAATTGCTCACAAAATCTACCAGTGACATCTAGCAATATGTGGTGGCAACCCATCAGAATTAAAGACAAACCTCTCGGTGCAACTACCTGTGTGATTGAGTTCCTCTATCATGAGTTCCGACTGAATTAGGGTTAAGGTGAACTCGTCAAACCCAACATCAGTCATATGAATCAATCGATCGATCCGAGTCCGATGTGAAACCCTAATAGAAATTTTTTTTTCATTATTTTACTCTGCCATGGCCATGGGCTTAAGGACTCGATCTTTCGATCATCATAGGGCTACTCCTCTCATGTACCGAGGTTGATAGATCCCATCTTGGTTCGACCTAGTTTCTACAATGAATATGCTACAGCCAACATATACCTCAGAATTCTGAATGGCTAGAAAACTGAGTTATGGTGTAGCCAAACTATAACACACTCAAGATGAACTGTCGATGCACCTCAGGTCAAAGAACTAGACACACAACTGCAGCATCGAGCTTTGTCATTGATGAGAAGGTAGACTTCCTTATGACTGCTTGATATGGTCACGCTCAGTACTCTCATTCTCAATGAATACCTGTACTCTCACTCCGGTGTCTCCACACCGTAGACTCAAGATACATCTACCCTAAGGAAGCGATCGTACAGTAACTTTCTGGATCGATCACCATACTCGTGATGATCCTATGGTCAGGAGCTGTTTATGAGTTAGTTATGCAAATTCATGCCTTAAATTTTCAACTCTTGAAAATATGAATTGACATTCCTACTAACTCAAAGGATGTATCACAGACACAATGTACACAATGTGATAGAAGAATAACCCATTTATTGATTTATAGTCAAAATTATAAATTTGCCCTTAGATTTGTACATGAATGTGTCAGCCAATCTGGCATCTAGGGCACACATCTAACAGCTCCGTTCCCGATGCGTAGGATCATTCCCTATCCCTCAGCTTCCTGCTCTCCTCAAGATCCTGCATAGAAGTGCACAAATGAGCACTAGAACCAGAGTCAAGTATCCAACTGGATGAAGAGGAAACTGTAAGATTAGATTCTATACGAGCATACCTCCAGAAGGATCATCTTTCTTGTTCTTCAGGGTGGCCAGGTACTGAGAACAGTTCTGCTTCCAATGGTCGTCTAAATTGCAGTGGAAATATTTTTTCTTTTCAGCAGCCTTCTTCTTTGGTTCTGTCTTCTTCTTCTTCCCATCCACCTTTTGCTTCTTCGCAAACTTTTTCTTCTTTCCAAAAGACTCTCTTAGAAGAAGTCCACTCCATAGTAAGGACAGAGCCTTTTGAACTTTTCAAAGAAAGCTCAGCCGTAACCAACATGTTCATTAACTCAGCCAAGGTACACTGCATCCTATGCATATGAAAGTTCATGATGAACTGACCATATGCATCAGACAAGGATTGAAGAATCACATCAATCTGAAAATCCCTGTCTAAGATGACACCGAGCTTCTCAAGCTCCTCAAGGTCCTTGATCATTGACAAACAATGATCTTGGACTGACTGCCCATCACGCATTTTAGTCTTAAAAAGTCTTTGGCAGACTTGATACTTGGCTATGTGACTTTGTTCACCAAACAACTCTTGTAGGTAAGCCAACATTTGGCAGATAGTCATAATATTCTCATGCTGGAACTGCAAGTCATCAGACATGGCACCTGTTGGTGCAAAAATCTGCTTGCGCCGGAGAAGCTGGAGTCGGGGAAGCCGCGGTCGCCGCCGGGACCTGCAAGGGAAGTCTAAACCGGAGGTGGGGTTGCTCCGGCAAGACCCTCCGACGCTCAAGTCAGTTCTCTGCCTCAACAAGAATGGAGTGCTCGAACGGAGAATTTAGCAGAGTTTTGAGATAAGAGATGAGCTTAGAGAATAACGTATCTGGGTCCCCCTTTTATAGGTGGAGGAGGCAATGGATTGATGGCGACGTTTGTAACCATCTGGTAGTGGGCCGCCCATGGTCAGGGGAATTGATTGCGAAGGATAGTGGAGTAGACACGTGGCTATTGTTACGGCCTGCCACGTAGAGCCAGTTGCAGGTAGTGGAGCGGCGTCCGTTGCCGCTAGCTGTCAGGGAGTAGTGGAGTCACGCAGCACCTGCCGCAGGGAGTGGAGCAGAATCATGGCCGTTGACACAGCCTGTCAGAAAGTAATGGGTCCGCCGCAGGGGGTGATGGAGCCGCACGAGATCCGCTACAGGAAGTGGAACAGGATCATGGTTGTTATTGTGACCTGCCAGGGGGCGCGGATCTGTTGATCGAGGCTCGGCAGCGGTCGGAGTCCGGCCTCTGGAGAAGTCTGGGAGGGGTCCTCCTTTCGGTTGGGGTTGTGGGTGGAGTCCGGCTCCCGTAGGAGTCCGGACGGAACTTTCCTGCAGTGGATACTGAAAGCGGAACCCGGCTCCCGTAGGAGTCCGGGTGGAGCTGAGCTGCTTGCTGATGTCGAGGGCGGAGCCCGGCTCTCGTAGGAGTCCGGGTGGAGCCGAGCTGCTTGCTGATGTCGAAGGCAGAGCCCGGCTCCCGTAGGAGTCCGGGTGGAGCCGAGCTGATTGCTGATGTCGAAGGTGGAGCCCGGCTCCCGTAGGAGTCCGAGTGGAGCCGAGCTGCTTGGAGTCGAAGGCGGAGCCCGGCTCCTGTAGGAGTCCGGGCGGAGCTGAGCTGCTTGCTGATGCCGAAGGCGGAGCCCGGCTCCCGTAGGAGTCCGGGTGGAGCTGTGCTGCTCGGAGTCAAAGGCGGAGCCCGGCTCCCGTAGGAGCCGGGTGGAGCCGAGCTGCTTGCTGATGTCGAAGGCGGAGCCCGGCTCCCGTCGGAGTCCGAGTGGAGCCGTGCTGCTCGGAGTCGAAGGCGGAGCCCGGCTCCTGTAGGAGTCCGGGCGGAGCCGAGCTGCTTGCTGATGTCGAAGGCGGAGCCTGGCTCCCGTAGGAGTCCGGGTGGAGCCATGCTGCTCGGAGTCGAAGGCGGAGCCTGGCTCCTGTAGGAGTCCGGGCGGAGCTGAGCTGCTTGCTGATGCCGAAGGCGGAGCCCGACTCCCGTAGGAGTCCGGGTGGAGCTGTGCTGCTCGGAGTCAAAGGCGGAGCCCGGCTCCCGTAGGAGCCGGGTGGAGCCGAGCTGCTTGTTGATGTCGAGGGCGGAGCCCGGCTCCCGTAGGAGTCCGGGTGGAGCTGTGCTGCTCGGAGTCGAAGGCGGAGCCCGACTCCCGTAGGAGTCCGGGCAGAGCTGAGCTGCTGGTTTCGGCTGTGGGTATTCTATACCCAACACTAGTCCCCCTACTTTCGAGTTTGAATTTCAAACGAAGGAAGTACAGAGAGAGAGATGGGTACAGCCGAAACCGCCCCTTCGAATCCTGCGCACTGCCGCCTCCAGATATTTTGGTATTTAATGTGTATATGCTAGAGCCCGCTTTTCGGTGAAGGCGACCTGAAGAGTCTTTTCGGAACCCCCGTTGAAACGCGATCCCAAGCATCGTGCCACGAGAATTTGCGAGCGGTCAACCCTCGATAGCGATGAAGGGGATAAGCGTGACATGTGGCACACACCAGTTGGCCCACGAATACTCTCCGCCATAACTGTGCTAGGATCCGTCGGCTATTTAAACCCCTCAGTCCTTTCGTGGCTTCATCCTGGCGCTTTTCTTTCGTCTGAGAGTCTTGTTTCCCTCACACCAGTCCTTGCCTCCTTCAGCCCCCCAATTCTTCTCTGAGGGTCCCTACGCCATGTCCTCTACCTCGGAAGCTGTTCTTGAGGGAATGTTTAGGGCTTGGAGGAATGCGAGGAGGAGAATGGCTGCCAGTGAGAATCTCTGTCGTTTTAAAGGGGGCCCGAGGAAGAATTCCTTCAACAACAGGGGTTTAATAACGGGGGCTGTTGGTGAAGCTATTCTGCCCGTGAATTTCGGAGTAGCAAGGCGGGGTGATACCGGTCAAGAGGGCAGAGCAGTCGTCATAAGCCATGACGGGATCCTTGACGCCGTCGGGGCCGAGAGACCAGAGGCGGTCGGCGTCGACGGCGGGGCAGTAGAACTTGTTGCGGGGACGGTGGAAGTAGCGCATGCCGACCTTGCCGGAGCATCTTGGGGGGCGGCGGTCGTGGTGCATTCAGAGATGAGGCACATCTCTGGCGTCGCTACCGCTTCCGAAGTGGCTACGGTTCTTCTTGAAACAGGTCTTCGCTACTGCCACCGCCGCCCTTACCGCCCCCGGGGATCCATCCCACCCTTTTCTCGCTAGGGTTGGGACTTCGGAGATGGAATGAGGTGAGATGGGGCGA